>NW_021963861.1:300000-568076 GCF_901765095.1 Microcaecilia unicolor
GGAGAGATACGGAGCATCATAATATTCTTGGTCTTGTTTATCATTCCTTTCCTAATATTTCCTATCATCCTGTTTGCTTTTTTTGGCTTTCTGAAAATCTAGATACACTACACCAACTGGCTCACATTTATTCACACATGTTTATTTCTGATAAGATCACAGTTTTTAATAATGCTCTTAGGGTCTGATTTATATAACAAAACACCTATATGAGAAGTTCCAAAGGTACCTGTAAGCAATTTTATACAGGCAACATGGAACCAACCCCTGTAGCACACAAATGCTCTGATGCTGGTATAAATGTGTGCGTGTGCTGCATACGTGTTCCTGTGTATTTTATAAAGTACACGTGGACGTGGAATTCACCTATACCATTTTAAGCGGTGTCAGGCATGCATTAGTGCCTTATGTGAGTTATGTAGTAATGAGATGCAAAACATATCCGTGTAACAACAATGTAAAAACCATAGTGTGACTTGTGGTGTGCCCCAGGTGCATACCGCAAGTGATGTTGTAGCCATAAAATCATGGTAACATAACCCCATCCAAAAGCTGGGGGTTAATTTACTGTGCTGGGAGAATTGGGCCTCAAAGCAATGGCCTGATCCTCCCATAAGCACATAAGCACCGCCATACTGGGAACAGACCAAGGGTCCATCAAGCCCAGCATCCTGTCTCTGACAGCGGCCAATCCAGGCTTCAAGAACCCGGCAACCCCCCCCCCCCCCAAAAAAAAAAAAAAAAAAAAAAATTTTAATAATGTTCAATGGACTTTTCCTTCAGGAATCTGTCCAAACTACTACTAATCATTTCTATAGCGCTACTAGACGTACGCAGCGCTGTACACTTGAACCCCCCCCCCTTAAACTCCATAAGGCCAGCTCCCAGGCTTGACTTTAAGGGGCCGTGGGCTGCTTTAGCCCATCTCCTATCATGAACCCCAAAACCAGCCTCCCTGCCCCTCGATGAACCAGATGAAGACCCCTCCCTACCTACCAAGTCCCTTGCCCCTGGGTGCCCTCCATCAGTAAAGCCTAAAGGGCCCTGTACCTGGTGGTCCAGTGGGTTATGGACAGGAGCAATCTCCATCCTTGGAAATATGACCCCTATCAATTGTAGCATGAGACATACTAGGGGCACCATTTTGGAGGCAGCACTGGCAGGGCAAAAGCAAATGGGGATCTCTCCTGCGAGTGACCCACAACCACCAGGTACAGGGCTCTTAGGCTCTTGCTGATTGGGGAGGGGGGCTGAGTGATGGTGGGGGGCTTCAGTAGGTGATGGGGAGGGGGCTTGATTGGGGGAGTCTGCGTCTGAGGGTATGAGGGTATTGATGGGGGAAGGGTTGCGAGCAGCCCCGCAACCACTTTAAAGTCAGGCCCATGAGCATTGGTACGTGACCCGATGCTCCTGGGTACATAAAATAGCTTGCAAGCAGAGTTATTTTTTTACCACAGAATTCCTGAGACACTGCAGGTTGTTCACTCTCAAAGGTGCGGTCTTGATAACTTCCCCTAAGAAGGCAATCCTATAGAAGGGGGCCTACTTTTAGGTGCCGAGAAGAGGCCTATCCAGAGCCTAAACTATAATGGAAAGTAGGCACCTACTCATCTTTATAGAATACTAATATAGCAGCGCAGATATGCACGTATAATTTTGGCCTGACCATTTAGTCTAGCCATAGAGCCGCTGTAGAACTGCCAGAAATGATAGTATTCCGTCATTTATGTGCATAACTCTGTGCATACTCGGCCCAAGCTCCATCTTCAAATTATGTGCCATCACATTTAGATGCTAGAATATCGGCTTGTACGTGCCTGTGTGCTGGTATCCCGATCCTTTACCGGTGTTTGTAGCGTCTGAATGTCGGAATCCTCTTCATGAAATTACTTCCTCATGGCCTGATGTACTAAGCTTTGGCTCCCAGACGCTCAGTGGAAAAGCACCTTCATGAATTGGACCCTTTCTGAACACGCAGAGAGTCAATATTGCATTGCAGGCAGAGTGATATGGACTTGTGCTGTGCAACGGAGGCCTGATGCCATGTAATCGCCATGGATAATTTAAATACCTAAATTGCTGGCAGATGAGAGTCGTTGGTATATAAAACCACTGTCATCTACTCAGCAGGGAATTAAATGAGTTTGCTTTAATGAAGGAAAAATAACATTCTGGTCTGTAATGGGTAAGATGAATTTGATTTCCATCTAAACAAAGTTTCAGCATATGAGTCATTTCCCTATTTAAAGGAGACGAGCATTCCAGAAATGACATTAAGTTACTTGATGTATATACTTTGAGATTTTCTTTGTTCTTTGTATGTGGCATATTCATTGTATTGTTTTTTTTTTTAATAGTATGCACGTAAACACATAAATGCTTATTGGAAGCAGTTCTTCTGCTAGGAGCCATACCTGCCATACCTGTATGCATATGTACGTTATATATTTTACTAGCCGTTAAGCCCGTTAAAACAGGCGAGATTTCCAGCTACCCTCCTCGCCGCTGCTCCTTCCCCCCTCCATGCCGGGCCCCCTGCACTGACCTGACAGCGCCTCTCACCTCCGTGTGAAAGAGCTGCAGGCAGCAGCAGATCGCTCTGCTGCTGCCTGCAGCGCTTCCACAAGGAGGTGAGAGGCGCTGTCAGGCCAGTGCAAGGGGGCCCGATACGGAGGGGGGAGGAAGCGGCGGGGGGCGGGGGTGGAGGTTGGTGCACGCGATGTTCCTTTCCGGGTGTCAGCGTCAGCATCCGACAGTCCGACTCCGTTTCCCTCTCTGTTCCGCCCTCTGACGTCATCACGTCTTGACGCGAGGGCGGGACAGAGAGGGAAGTCTCTACTGTGCATTTGCAGGTGAGTCGGTCACTTGCCATTTATATGTTTGATGCTTCAAATTCATTGTAATAAAAAACTCTTTTCCTTGCACCTTCCAAAAAATTGAAAAATCTAAAACTAAAGCACATTTTACCTATTAACAATGTTTGAGCTTTAAGAGATACTTACTTTATTTAGGTGGCAGGTGAATTTGTGGAGGACCCCTAAAGAAGAGCTCATTTTATGCGTAAAGGCAAAAAATCTGTAATAGTGACAGTGCTCCTAATATAATCTAAAACTATTCTGTAAGTACCAAAAGAGAACATTATGCTCTCAAAAATCCATTTTGTCTATATAAAGCTAACTATATAAATAAAATGGGACATTAAACACAGTTCAGCCACAGATGCCAATTTTTATATGCTTTCTTAGCTGAAGTGGTGTTGGTTTCATTGTCATGTAAAAACATGATGGCAGGTAAGGGCCAAATGGCCCATTCAGTCTGTCCATCCTCAGTAACCACTAACTCCTCCTTTCCCTAAGAGATCCCACCTGCCTGTCTCACGCTTTCTTAAATTCATACACTGTCCTTGTCTCCTCCACCGGGAGGCGATTCCACATGTCCACCATCCTTTCCGTGAAAAAGTATTCCCTTACATTACTCCTGAACCTGTAACCTCTTAATTTCATCCTGTGCCCTCTCATTCCAGAGTTTTCCTTCATTCGAAAAAGGCTCACCTCCTGTACATTAACGCCTCAGAGATATTTAAATGTCTTCTATCATATCCCGTCTCTCCCGCCTTTCTTCCATATTGAGGTCTATAAGTCTGCCCCCATACTCGTTATGACAGAGACCACTGACCAGTTTTGCAGCCGCCCTCTGGACCGACTCCATCCTGTTTGTATCTTTTTGTAGGTGCGATCTCCAGAATTGCACACCGTATTCTAAATGGGGCCTCACCAGAGACTTAGACAAGGGCACTATCGCCTCTTTTTTCCTGCTGGCCATTCCTCTCTCTATGCACCTGAGCATTCTTTTGGTTTTGACCGTCGCCTTTTATACCTGTTTGGCCACCTTAAGGTCATCAGATACGATCACCCCCAAGTCCTGCGTTTCTTTTGTACACAGAAGAACTTCACCCCCTATACTTTACCGTTACCTTGGATTTTTGCAACCCAAGTGCATGACCCTGTATTTTTTAGCACTCACTCTTTAGTTGCCACTTTCTGGACCATTCTTCAAGCTTCACTAGATCCTTCCTTACGCTATCCACACCCTCCGGTGTGTCTACCCTATTACAGGGTTTGGTATCATCTGCAAAGAGACAAACTTTACCAGAAAGTCCTACCACAATATCACTGAAAAAGAAGTTTGAAAAAGCTGGACCGATCTCTGCGATACACCACTGATAGCAACCTTTCCTCAGAGCAAACTCCATTTAGCTCTAACCTCTGTGTCCTTCCGTTTAGCCAGTTTTTAACCTAGTCAGTCACTTTAGGGCCCATACTGAGGGCATTCAGTTTATTTATCAGCTGCCTACGCGGAACCATGTCAAAGGCTTTGCTAAAATCCAAGTACACCACATCTAGCGCTCCTCCCATATCCAACTGTTTGATCACCCAGTCAAAGAAATAAATCAGATTTGTCTGACAACACCTGCCTGTAATGAAACCATGCTGCCTTGGGTCCTGCAGTTCATTCAGTTCTAGAAACCTCACAATCCTCTGCTTTAAAAGGATTTCCATTAGTTTACTCACTCCTGATGTCAGACTAACAAGCCTCCTCCTTACTTCCGCTCTTGTGCAGAGGGACCACATCTGCCCTTCTGCATCCTCCAGGACAACTCCAGACTCTAAGGAAGCATTGAAAAGGTCAGACAACGGAGCTGCTGGAACTTCTCTGAGTTCCTTGAGTACCCTTAGGTGTATCCCATCAGGCCCTTATTGCTTTGTCTATTTTAGATTAGCTAGCTAACACAGTCTTCTGAGAATCGATCCTGCTCTGCTACACATCCATTTATTTATTTTAGTACATTTCTACCCCACATTTACCCACATGAGCAGGCGCAATGTGGCTTACAATAAATCAGGATACAAAACAGGACAATGATGGCCCAGAAACAGAAAGTGACAGGAGGGGTAGGAACAGGGGATAACACAGGGTAGATGACAGGGGTGAAGCGACGGCAAGTGGGAGAGGCCAAGCATTGGAGTTGCCAGTGGAGTAAGCCTTGACGAAAAGCATTCCCTTTATCATTTGTTTTCTGTGGTCCTACCCCCACCCCCGGCTTTTCATCTGTAAAAAAACAACAGAAATAATTGTTAAGCAGGTCATTTTTATTCTTATCAACTTCTACGTATTCCTCCCCTGCACCCTTGAGCCCTGCAATATCGTTTTGGCACTTCCTCCTATCACATATATCTAAAAAAAATGTCTTGTTCCTCAATTTTATTGTATTGGCTATCTTTTCTTCCATTTGCATATTTGTTTTCCTGACAGCTTTTCCAGCTTCTCTTAGCTTTTCCGGGTATTTTTTCCTGTTTTCCTCTTTCTGCAATGTCTTGTAATTTATGAAGGCTAACCTTTTTTCCCTTACCTTTTCAGCTACTACATTTGAGAACCAAAGCGGCTTTCTTTCCCTATTACTAATATGTACTTTCCTTACATAGTAGTAACGTAGTATATGACAGTAGATAAAGACCTGTACGGTTCATCCAGTCTGCCCAAGATAAACTCATACATATGAGTACCTGATCTTGATTTGTCCTTGCCATTTTCAGGGCCTAGACCATAGAAGTCTGCCCGGCACCGTCCTTGTTCTGAAATTTCTGAAGTTGTCATCGAAGCCCCTGTAAAGCTCCACTCCAGCCCATCCAAGTCTATTCAGCCATGATCAGGACACAGTTTGGGCTTTGTTGCTACCTAATCCCTGCTTCTTTGGATCCATTCCTTCTAAACAGGATTCCTTTGTGTTTATCCCACGCATTTTTGAATTCCGTTACTGTTTGCATCTCTACCATCTCCTGCTGGAGGGCATTCCAGGTATTTACCACCATCTCAGCGAAAAAAATACTTCTTTTAAATAGCTCCTTTCAGTTTTGCCCACTGCTGTTCACCTTCTTCAGCTGTTCTCATCCAACTGTCTCTTCCTTGAGATATTCCTCCATCTTGACAGTTAGTTCTTTTGATGTCTAGAACCTTCAATCTTGAATAAGCCCTCTCCTCCTGTGTGTTAATATTGAACTAGATGCCAAATGATCATCCACTGAAACATTCTCACCATTTGTAAGCACCAGTTCCCGAATGGCTCCATCCCGCTTGGGTTCCATTACCAACATAAAAGTTGAAACGGCAAGAGTTTGTTTCAGAAAATATGGGGCCCTTACGAGGAGAAACGAGAAAAAAATCTGGCTCCGGGGGGGAGGGGATCGAAATGAGGGGGAGGAGGGAGGGGAGGGAAGGATGAGACAAATGTGAAGAAGGAATTATATAATGTTGGTAAGATAGGATACATGATGTTTTTCAGTAGTAAGATATTCCTTGTGTGACTGTATGAGCAGTGATGTCTCCATATTGGTGTAAAATTTACATAAAATCTTTAATAAAATATGTTTAAAAAAAAAAGAAACGGCAAGAGTTTCAGGCTATGCACAAAAATCCAAAGCTCAAAGAGGCAGCCACCTAAGTTCCCATACTGGCTGGGATAGATTGAAGAAAAGGTTTTGCTGCTTCTTCAGAGGTAAAGAAGTGAGTTTGACCAGCAAAGGTGACCCAAAGTCGTGCTGGGTAAAGTAAAACACAGAGAATCTTCTGAACACAAAGCTCAGTGCATAAGGGAGTGAAAGCTTTACTTTGAGCACGCACTTTAGCAATAAAATCCTGAAAACAAAATACTTTCTGAGCATCATATTCCAAGGACTTCCCACTCCGTAAAGCCCACAAAATAGCTTGCTTATGCATTAGGTGGAAGACACGAAAGAGAACCACAAGAGGATGTGCAGAATCGCCACCACTGGGACCCTCATGGTGGGCCCATTCAGTTTTATTTTAAGAGGTTCCCCCGAAGATTCCAAGCTTTAAAGATTGTGTAAACCAAGTCTCCAGGCTATGCACGAGCTCTACATCCTTCAGAGACTCAGATAGCCCCACAAGTTGCAGATTTTTAACGTCTGGATCTGCCCTCCACGGCCTCCAATTTACATTCCATCTGTTGAGTGGGGAGCTGGAGGTGTTCCAAGTCTCATGCTGCTTACTGAGCCCTGGCCTCCAATGCACCACCCGGATGTTAAATAAGTACATAAGTAATGCCATACTGGGAAAAGACCAAGGGTCCATCGAGCCCAGTATCCTGTCTACGACAGCGGCCAATCCAGGCCAAGGGCACCTGGCAAGCTTCCCAAACGTACAAACATTCTATTCATGTTATTCCTGGGATTTTGGATTTTTCCAAGTCCGTTTAGTAGCAGTTTATGGACTTGTCCTTTAGGAAACCGTCCAACCCCTTTTTAAACTCTGCTAAGCTAACCACCTTCACCACGTTCTCCGGCAACGAATTCCAGAGTTTAATTATGCGTTGGGTGAAGAAAACCTTTCTCCGATTTGTTTTAAATTTACTACACTGTAGTTTCATCGCATGCCCCCTAGTCCTAGTATTTTTGGAAAGCGTGAACAGACGCTTCACATCCACCTGTTCCACTCCACTCATTATTTTATATGCCTCTATCATGTCTCCCCTCAGCCGTCTCTTCTCCAAGCTGAATAGCCCTAGCCTCCTTAGTCTTTCTTCATAGGGAAGTTGTCCCATCCCCGCTATCATTTTAGTCGCCCTTTGCTGCACCTTTTCCAATGTTGCTGGCCGTCCGTCTCTATCTCTGTGCTGTCCAAATGCTCATGAGTGTCTTCTGTTGTATCATGAATTTGCTGCAATTTTACATCCAGCGCAGCCTTCACAGCAGTCCGTACTTCTTTCACAGTCTCCGTGGTCCAAGCGGAGCTAAGTGAAAGGCTCGATTGGTCCGAGAGAGCCGCCATCTTAGCATCTGCTCCCCGGTACTTCTCTTTGTCTCTGCGGGTCAATCTCGACGCCATTTTAAAGTTAAGAGCCTCGGAACTCTCACCCTACCACTCCAACAGGAGCAGCTTAAAGCTAGCAAATATTCAACCTGTTTCTCGCTAAAATCTGCGGGATATGTAGCTTTTTTGGTGGGGAGACAGAGGAGCCGAGCAGGCAGCCTCCACTCCTGCTCTAGGCATCACGTGCTCTTAAGCAGCACACAATTTTTATACACGTGTGTAACTGTGTAGAAATTTTCTGCTTAGAAAACATCCTGTACATGTGGAAAATGCTTGATAAAAGATTCCCCTAAGAGAGCCCTTTTTCATGTCTGTCTTTAAATTTGGGGCATTCGGGCATTACTGATTTATACAACTGATGATGGTGCTGGTGGTATGAGTAGTAATTATCTTATTTACTTATTTTTTCTTTTCATTTTTTTATTATTATTTAAACAATATACAAGTTGTAATAACAACACACTTGTGAAAACACAGAGATCATATTAAAGGAAAATAAACATCTGGACCCACAAGTCTCAAGCAAATAATATTATAACAATCATATCTCTTTCTCAGACCTCAATCTTCAGAGGGGGAAAAGGTGGTGAAAATCATATGGGAGAGATTAATAAAAGGAAACATTGTCTATTTGTCAGTGGCATTACTTCTGATATTTTCTCGCTATTTCTTATAATTATTCTCAATTCAAGCTTTTCCTATCTACAAAACCCTGTAATTGTTCAGGATCATAAAAGATATACTTGTTATTCAAATATTTGACAATACATTTACAGGGGTAGGCGAGTAGAAATGAAGCTCCCATTTCTCTCACTCTATCCCTCTGTAACAAAAATTTTCTTCGTCTTTCCTGAGTTACTCTAGTAACGTCAGGATAGATCCATATTCTTTGACCATAAAATGTTTTCTGGAAATTTTTAAAGTATAATCTCATCAGTGAACTTAAGTCTTGCTCAAATATTAGGGAAATAATTTACTTTAATTACCACGAGTTGTCACTTCAGTTATGGATTCTTCCAATATAGCCGTTAAATTCTGAAGATCTATTTCATTACCCTCTTGTCCAGGTTCATTCTTCTTTGCTGGCATTTTTAAATAATAAATTTTATTACAAGGAGGGATAGCTTGAGATGGTAAGTTCAGGTTCTCAGTTAGGTATTTTTTAAATAAATCATTTGGAGATATCCCAGATATTATGGGGAAGTTTATTGCTCTAAGAGTCAATCTTCGATTGAAGTTTTCTAACTGTTCCATTTTTCTATGAAGCAACCGTTTATCTTTTACCAAAGAATCAGCCGTAGTCTTTATACCTTTTATTTCCTCATAATTCTAGGATATTTTTTCCATTGTCTCTGAACGTACCTTATCCAAGGATTCCGTTAACTGAGTCATTTTTGTCCCAATTGAAGTGGTTTCTCGAACGGATTTAGAAACAACTTGTTTTAGATCTTGAAGCGCTTTCCAAATTAGAGTCAGCGTTATTTCTGCAGGATCTGCTTCTTCCAAGCTTTCTTCCGTTGCAAACTCAGGAGAGGCACTGCCGGGCTGAGTGTTGCCGTCAACGACTTCCGTTGCTTCAAACAGACCTTGCTCTCTCCTTTGTGTTGCCGGGCATGGAGGTGGAATAATCCCCGGGGGCGAGAGAGAGATGTCCAAACCCTGGGGCGTCGGCGCTCCTACGACGGCGTCCATAGCAGGTCTCGCCACATCAGCTTCGCGAGGTTGATTCACCACGAAGCGCTCCAGCGTTTGCTGCCGCGGAGACGAAGTCCTGGCCGCCGGCAGTTGGCCCCTGGTTATCGCCTTTCTTTTAGTGTGAGGCATTGTAAGTAACTAGAATTATTTTAGGAAATATTATTTCAAGGCAGCGGGAGCGTCTCGTATGTGCGTTAGATCATCATCTTGCCACCGGAAGTTCCCCCCTACTTATTTTTTCTTGTGTGTTTACATAGTGCTGCAGAAGTTATTTAATGGCTCATAGTTCCTAACATTCAAATTTAAATTCAAGGTCACACACTGAGTGGTGGATAAAGACACCGAACCTGTGTCTGCTGTGAATTTAGGAGCTTTACTACAGGTATTAAATTACAATAGCAGTTTTGCTATAGAGGTAGCACTGTAGGCTGTTGTACTGAAGATCGGGATCTGCAATGTCTCAAAAGCTCATGCACTGTAACATCTGTTTGGCTGATCCAAAAGGGGTATTACAGTTCAGGAACGTTCCAGACCATCGCACTAAATTCATTGGAAATCTGACAGTCAAATGTAAGCTTTTTGTGACGTGGAATAAGGGACATAAGATACTTAGAGGCTCTTTTACTAAGCTGCGATAAAAAGTGGCTTGCGCTAGTTTGGACGCGTGAGATTGGTTCACGCCAGGGGGGCATCTGCGTGGGGGCCTGGGCCCCCTAGATTTGGCCCTGGACCCCCCCTACCGCCAACGCCTTCGACCCCCCCTCCTGCCGCCAACCCTCCCCCGCCGCCGTTGATACCTTTGCTGGCGCTGCCAGCCGATCAAGTCCTGTTCTCTAGTGCGGATGTGCAAGGGCGGGCTTCGCTTCTGTGAGTCTGACGTCCTGCACGTACAAAAGTGGGGACAGGGAAGAAATGGGAAACTATGGGTCAGCAAGCCGACGTGGTGAACTGGATTAGGAACTGGTTGACGGACAGACGCCACCCTCTGGCGTCTGTCCGTCAACCAGTTCCTAATCCAGTTCACCACATAGGCTTGGAGACCCATAGTTTCCCATTTCTTCCCTGTCCCCACTTTTGTGAAGCAGGATAATATCCGTGCTTCTCCAATCCCATGGTACCTCTCTCATCTCCAAGGATCTCTGAATTGCCATAATATATTTGCATGTCTCCCATTTGTTCCCATAGCTTTCTGTAACTTAATAAATATTTAAAATAAAAATGAAAAGATTTGTCTTAAACAGTGTGACTTTTTGGGATGTGAATTTAATTGCGCTTCCTGATCTGTGTCAGGAGACACAGCTGCAGCATAAGTCTCCACTGAGTCAGAAAGATCAGGTTCTTTCCTTGGGGGCAGTGTTTACAGTTAGATTTCCTTGTAAATGTGAAATCAAATCTAAGGGTTCAAAATGGATTTTTAAAAATAAAATTTGGATATGTTGAAACAGAGGCAAGTTTGTGGCTGACATGGACTGTGAGGATTAATTTGTGGCCTATGAGGAAGTATGAATATAGGATTCCTTAATTATTTATCTTATTTTTATGTGTGTGAGTAATACAGAGAATATTGCTTTCTTTGGCTAGGAGGAAGGGATGGCTTTCAAATGTGGTCTATTTGGTTTTATTTCTCATAATTTGTTATTTTTTCTTATTGCAGTATTTCATATTTTTTGTTTCAAATCTTCGCCTTGAATCGTATTTTGAAACCTGTTTTCAGAAAACAGTGGGGTATAAAAATGCATTGCATAAATAAATGTATAAATAAAAAAAGTGTTTAAAAAAAAGCAAAGGAAAAAGCTTTATGTGATTAACTGTGTTATTAATCATCTATGGTACATTTTGTACAATGCTGGTGAAATGACTTTAACAATGAGATTTCTCACTCCTGCAACTGAGGAATTCTGGATTTGGCTCATATGCTGAGCTCCAGTTCTGTAGCAGCATCTGTGCATCAAGATGCCACATTATAGAACAGTCGATAAATCCAAGTATAATCGTCACAAATGTAACTTACAAGTGGGGACACCAACCATCAAAAATAATCACACCCCAGCGCTTATATGAACTCTTCAGGCACAAACATTCATTCGGCCTCAGCAGCGACTCTTTTCACATGAACACACAGATTCATGACTCGCCTGACTCCTCATAAGTACATAAGTAATGCCACACTGGGAAAAGACCAAAGGTCAATCTAGCCCAGCATCCTGTCCACGACGGCGGCCAATCCAGGCCAAGGGCATCTAGCGAGCTTCCCAAACGTACAAACATTCTATACATGATTCCTGGAATTGTGGATTTTTCCCAAGTCCATTTAGAAGCGGTTTATGGACTTGTCCTTTAGGAAACCGTCTAACCCCTTTTTAAACTCTGCTAAGCTAACCGCCTTCACCACTTTCTCCGGCAATGAATTCCAGAGTTTAATTATGCGTTGGATGAAGAAAAAGTTTCTCCGATTTGTATTAAATTTACTACACTGTAGTTTTATCGCATGCCCCTTAGTCCTAGTATTTTTGGAAAGCATGAACAGACGCTTCACATCCACCTGTTCCATTCCACTTGTTTCACTGAGATTTCTTTCCTCTGCATTGTCACCCCTGAAAACCATTTCCGGTACAGGTAGATCTCTTACGTCTTCTTCCGTAAAGACCGAAGCAGAGAATTCATTCAGTCTCTCTGCTATGGCCTTGTCCTCCCCGAGTGCTCCTTTTGTTCCTTCCTGATCTAACGAACGGTCCCACAGATTCCCTCGCAGGCTTCCTGCTTCTGATACACCTGAAAAAAGTGTTATTATGAGTTTTCATCTCCGAAGCAAGTTTTTCTTCATATTCTTTTAGCCTTCTTTATCAATGTTTTTTTTTGCATCTGGCTTGACAGTCCAATATGCAGCATTTCCCTGCCCCCTCTCTTCCCCATACTATGGTCCAGCATTTCCTATTACATAAGTATTGCCATACTGGGATAGACCAAAGGTCCATCAACCTCAGTATCCTGTTTCCAACAGTGGTCAATCCAGGTCATAAATACCTGGCGAGATCCCAAAAAAGTACAATACATTTTATGCTGCTTATCCCAGAAAAAAGCAGTGAGTTTTTCCCAAATCCATTTTAATAATGGTCTATGGACTTTTCCTTTAGGAAGCTGTCCAAACCTTTTTTAAACCCTGCTTAGCTAACCACCTTTACCACATTCTCTAGCAACGAATTCCAGAGTTTAATTACACGTTGAGTGAAGAAATATTTTCTCCGATTTGTTTTAAATGTACTACTTTGTAGCTTCATTCCATGCCCCCTAGTTCTAGTATTTTTGGAAAGAGTAAACAAGCGATTCATGTCTACCCGTTCCACTCCACTCGTTATTTTATAGACCTCTATCATATCTCCCCTCAGCTGTCTTTTCTCCAAGCTGAAGAGCCCTAGCCACTTCAGCCTTTCCTCATAGGGAAATTTTCCCATCCCCTTTATCATTTTCGTCGCCCTTCTCTGTACATTTTCTAATTCCACTATATCTTTTTTGAGATGCGGTGAACTGAGTTGAGCACAATATTCAAGGTGCGGTCGCACCATGGAGCGATACAAAGGCATTATAATGACCTCATTTTTGTTTTCCGTACCATTCCTAATGATACCTAACATTCTATTTGCTTTCTTAGCCGCCGCCGCCACTGCACACTGAGCAGAGGGTTTCAACGTATCATCAACTACGAAGCCTCCTTCTCTCCTGTCAGGCATCTCACCTTTTTCCTTCTCCAGCTCCCCTGTACTGTGGCATTCAACAAGTGTCCTTCCTGCTGTGGGACAGCTGCAACTGGGCTTGCAGTTCAAGTCTGTGTCCATGCTGGAGGCCTGCTGTAATCATGCCCACTCTGATAGGAAGTCAGCATCAGAGTGGTGGGGACATGCCAGGCCTCCCAGTCGTGCATACAGATGAGCTCAGAGCCCGGATGCAGCTGTTTCACTGCAAAGGCGGGACACAGCAGGAAAGGTCCAGAAGGAGCAGTGGTATCCTATGCGCCATGAGGGCAACAAGTAAGGTAGCACATGCTCAGCTCTGTTCCATTGAAAAATCATAGCGTTCTTTTACAGTAGAACCCAGGAGCAAAGTTTGACAAAACTCTCAAGTTGGTGGTTTCCATATGGAACGGCAAGGTGTCTTGGCAGGCTGGTTCCTTTTTAAAGGGAGCAGCATAAGAAGTGTAAGAAAAATGCACCCAGATAATCTCGTTCATTTGCTACTACTACTTAACATTTCTAAAGCGCTACTAGGGTTACGCAGCGCTGTACAGTTTAACAAAGAAGGACAGTCCCTGCTCAAAGGAGCTTACAATCTAAAGAACGAAATGTCAAGTTGGGGCAGTCTAGATTTCCTGGATAGAGGTGAAATGGTTAGGTGCCGAAGGTGACATTGAAGAGATGGGCTTTGAGCAAGGATTTAAAGATGGGCAGGGAGGGGCACTGTAGTTTGGATGCTTCCTACAAGAACGAGGCTTTTATTTTTAGAACTGCAGTAGGATATTGTATTGTTGGTGTTATAGTGAGATAACGAATATCCCATCTTGCTGATTGCTGTCTGTTACCCTCCTGCCCCTTCCCCCACGCAGCATGTGTTATCTCATGGTACCACAAGCTTCAGCATGTCCTGCAGCTTAATCTGTAATGAAGCACAGTGTGCAGACCTCTTTCTAGATCAAATCCTAAAGAAAGCATCAATCCGTTAAAAAAAAAAAACAACTTTTAACCATCTCTCTGTGAAATAAATTGAACATTCAAGTGTTGATGCGATGTCTGGCACTAATAAAATTGAATAGAATCTCAGTCTATGAGGCAACGTTTCATTGGTCTTTTCAGCTGTTTATTTTTGTGGATGCAGAGGAGGTTGTTTTGGGCTTATTCATCCTTAGATCTATGAAACAAATGCTGTCTTTATGAGAGCAGGTATAATAAATATGACACAGATTCACCAGGAGGTCAGTTTTACAGCAGACTGCCCATCTTGTCCAAAAGAAATGCTCTTAAGCTATATTTATTTTAAAAAAAAAAAGAACTTTTGCATAAATATAGTGGTAAAATTATCCCCCTCCCTAGAAAGCTGTTGCATAGTTACCGTGTTTCCCCGAAAATAAGACACTGTCTTATATTAATTTTTGCCCCCCAAAATGCGCTAGGTCTTATTTTCAGGGGCTGTCTTATTTTTCGGGGAAACATCGGGGTTGGATCAGGGTTGGCCCGCCCGCTCTCCGTCGCTCCCGGAACTAACCTTAAACACCTCCTTTCACCTTTGCAGCAAGCAGCAGCAGGGCAGGTCACTCCTTCCTTCCATGTCCCGCCCTCGCCTGACGTAACGTCCTTGAGGGCGGGACACGGAAGGAAGGAGAGATCTGCACTGCTGCTGCTTGCTGCGAAGGTGAAAGGAGGCGTTTAAGGTTAGTTCCGGGAGCGATGGAGGGGGGGGGGGGCCGGCGACCTCGGGTGGGGGGGGCGGCCTTGTCCGGCTCTCGGCGGCCCTGCTTTCAAACAAAAATTTGCTAGGTCTTACTTTCGGGGGAGGTCTTATATCTAGCAATTCAGGAAAACCTCTACTAGGTCTTATTTTTGGAGGATGTCTTACTTTCAGGGAAACAGGGTGTGTGTGAGGAATGCACAACTGCAAAGGATTGAAATATAAGTCCACTTACGCAACCAGCTTCTCCTACATTTGCACACAGCTATGGAACGCGCTCCCGAAGACCATAAAGACAACGCAAGATTTAACCATCTTTCGTAAACTACTGAAAACGGACCTATTCAAAAAAGCATACAACAAACAATCGTCCTAACTTCTAAGCAACAACAACGAAGAATAAGACTGCAACGACCTAATCACTGTCCAACACTATTACTCTCACCATAATACCGTCACCTGAGCAACTACATAAAGCCGACACCTACACAAGACCACAATGTATTCTTCTACCACATATATACGCACTTGATTGTAAAACCACGTGTTAACAAGTACACAAGTACACATTCAGGCATATTTTCAAAGCACTTTGGGAGGCTAAGTTCCATAGGTTTCTATGGAACTTTGGGAGGCTAAGTGCTTTGAAAATATGCCTGATTGCATTCTTCTACCATGCATGTACGCACTTGATTGCAAAATCATGTGTATATCTGAAGTCCGGAAATGGCAAACGCCGTAACGGCAAATGTAAGCCACATTGAGCCTGCAAATAGGTGGGAAAATGTGGGATACAAATGCTACAAATAATAATAATTTCCAGTTTATTTCATAAATGCCTATTTCAGTGCATACAACACAGTTTTGTCTATAAAATGGTTACAGAATTATCTCATTTTGTATGATTTCTGAGTGTTTTATTGGCTTTACTATGGGTATATTTCATATTACCTTTAAATCTTTGTTTTTATTTATTGACTGAAGACAGAGGCGTAGCTGTGGGGGGGGGGGGGGGGCAGAGAAGGGGAGCGGCTGCTCCCCCAAATGGGTTTTCAATGAAATGGCGCTTATGCGGATTGGGCCTGCAGCCCTGCACCAGTGCCTGTTTTAAAAAAGATCTGCTCCCCTCTGTTATCAAAACCTGACTACGCTTAGATTTGCTGCACAGACACAGAAGGAATCAGGTCATAGATGCATAGGTACTTTGTACCCACAACCTACAAACCCGATTGCAAAGGGGAAGTGTCCTGCCAAGCTGCCCTTCAAAAATTCATGGCCGGCACTTTGGCACCATTGCACTCAGCATCCGCTTTAAGCAAGGGTGAAAAACACACGGGGATTTCAAATCGGACGCTCGCACATACGTTACTTTTCTCTGCTAGAACAAGGATGATACTGGATGCCTTCAGAAAATGTTCAGACATAAGCAGAAGAGAACACAAGTCTTGTTTAGGTAGTTCATGTCCTGCCATCTTTATTCGGGATACTGCACAGAATATATTCATGGTTCAATATGCAGTGTTTCCCCTTATGAAAATAAAGGTTTCAAAGAATTTGTTGATAAAAATACAAGCAAACGTTCGGTGCGTATAACTCTATTTTACATAGAGCATCTAGGTTTGGAGATTTAACATTCATATCATAATAATCATGATTTCCAGCCTGCTTTACAAATGCCCACTGAATGTGGAGCTTTTTGTAAAATATGTATAGGGCAGCACGGAAATAGATGTGTGTTGTTTCAGACATGAAGTGGGAATACGCATTTTAGAAAAAAAACCCCAATGCATGACAATAGTGACATCACTCATGGCTATTTTACTAAAGCTTAGTGTGTACTTAGGGAGTCTTTTATTTGTTTGTTTATTTATTTGTTACATTTATATCCCACATTTTCCCACTTATTTGTAGGCTGAATGTGGCTAGTACCGGAGAGGCGTTACAGACTCCGGTGTAAACAAATACAAAGTGATGTTGTGGTAAATTAAAGTTCACGTGGCACAGCCACAATAGGGAATCGTACAATGGAAGAGTTGTGTTATGTTCATTACATTCTTTAGTTTTGTTGTGTTGCAGAGATCAGGCATTTATGTTGGATCGGTAGGGTATGCCTTTTTAAACAGGTTAGTTTTTAGTGTTTCCCAGAAGCTTAGGTAGCCGTTCGTAGTTTTCAAGGCTTTTACTAAGCTGTAGTAGCCTTTTTAGCTTGTGGTAGTAAACACCAAGACGCTCATTATATTCCTACGGGCGTCTCGGTCTTTACTGCCAGCTGATTTCTACCCGAGCTAAAAACGCTACCACGGTTTAGTAAAAGACCCCCTAAATGCTGGGTGTTCTGTTTTATACCTGTGGGTCACATGGCACTTAACACATGTGCTTATACAAGTAGGCCTCTCCAATCTGTCCAAAATTCTGTGGCACGACTTATTTTCCGCCAGAATCGTTATACCCACACTAGCCCACTCCTCAAGTCACTTCACTGGCTCCCTGTCCGCTTCCGCATATTTTTATTTATTTATTTTTTTGTTACATTTGTACCCCGCACTTTTCCACTCATGGCAGGCTCATTGCAGCTTACATATACAGGTACTTATTTGTACCTGGGGCAATGGAGGGTTAAGTGACTTGCCCAGAGTCACAAGGAGTTGCCTGTGCCTGAAGTGGGAATCGAACTCAGTTCCCCAGGACCAGAGTCCACCACCCTAACCACTAGGCCACTCCTCCATACAGTTTAAACTTCTCGTACTGACCTTTAAATGCATCCACTCTGCAGCCCCCCATTACCTCTCCACTCTCATCTCTCCCTACATTCCTCCCCGTGAACTCCGCTCACTGGACAAGTCTCTCTTGTCATCCCTCTTCTCCTCCACTGCTAACTCCAGGCTTCGTTCCTTTTCTCTCGCGGCACCTTATGCCTGGAATAGACTTCCTGGACCTATACGTCCAGCTCCATCTCTACCTGTTTTCAAATCTATGCTAAAAACCCATCTTTTCACTGCTGCTTTTGGCGCCTAGCCACAATTGCCCTCCCCTTGTCCCTTCCTTCCTTCTCACCCAGTATTTCCCTCACCCGTAACTGTCTTGTCTGTCTGTGTTATTTCGATTGTAAGCTCTTTTGAGCAGGGACTGACTCTTTGTATCAGGTGTTCAGTGCTGCGTGCGTCTGGTAGCACTATACAAATGCTAATAATAATAATAATAATAGGCCAGTATTGAGCAAGCTCCTTCGTTATGTCCAGGGACAGGTAATTTGAAATACTGGCACCTATGCCTGTAAGTGATGATTTCCATATTGTACAAAAGTGGAGGAGTGGCCTAGTGGTTAGGGTGGCGGACTTTGGTCCTGGGGAACTGAGGAACTGAGTTCAGTTCCCACTTCAGGCACAGGCAGCTCCTTGTGACTGGGCAAGTCACTTAACCCTCCATTGCCCCATGTAAGCCGCATTGAGCCTGCCATGAGTGGGAAAGCGCGGGGTACAAATGTAACAAAAATAAAATAGATACTATTGGAGATTCTACATGGAATGTTGCTATTCCACTAGCAACATTCCATGTAGAAGGCTGCGCAGGCTTCTGTTTCTGTGAGTCTGTGCAGGACGTCAGACTCGCAGAAGCAGAAGGCTGCGCGGCCACATTGGTGATCTGCAAGGGCCGACTTCTACATGGAATGTTGTTGCTAGTGGAATAGCAACATTCCATGTAGAATCTGAAATAGTAGCAACAGTGGAGGAGTGGCCTAGTGGTTAGGGTGGTGGACTTTGGGGAACTGAGTTCGATTCCCACTTCAGGCACAGGCAGCTCCTTGTGACTGGGCAAGTCACTTAACCCTCCATTGCCCCATGTAAGCCGCATTGAGCCTGCCATGAGTGGGAAAGCGCAGGGTACAAATGTAACAAAAATAAAATAGATACTATTGGAGATTCTACATGGAATGTTGCTACTATTGAGATTCTGTTGCTACTATTGGAGATTCTACATGGAATGTTGCTATTCCACTAGCAACATTCCATGTAGAAGGCTGCGCAGGCTTCTGTTTCTGTGAGTCTGACGTCCTGCACGTACGTGCAGGACGTCAGACTCACAGAAGCAGAAGCCTGCGCGGCCACATTGGTGATCTGCAAGGGCCGACTTCTAGTGGAATGGCAACATTCCATGTAGAATCTCAAATAGTAGCAACAGTGGAGGAGTGGCCTAGTGGTTAGGGTGGTGGACTTTGGTCCTGAGGACAATTCCTGGCACAGGCAGCTCCTTGTGACTCTGGGCAAGTCACTTAACCCTCCATTGCCCCATGTAAGCCGCATTGAGCCTGCCATGAGTGGGAAAGCGCAGGGTACAAATGTAACTAAAAAAAAAATATTACAAACACATAAAGACAAATTTGTACGTGTTAAATATTGGAGTATTAGACAGTCTTCGTCTAATCACTTTTTTAAATCTCTGGCTGAAATGAGCAGTTCGTTGATGTTTACGAGTGCCTTGGAGGAGATACAAAAGCCAACTGGGAAATTTTTTAATATATGCGTGTACTCGTGCAAAATCAGGAATGTACCTATATTTTTTTGGCCCGCTGAAATAACACCCAGAAGATGCTCCCCTAGAATCTCTGCATCCCATGACATCTACACAAAAAATAGTGGCATTGTAAAATCAGTTCTAAAATAACCTTCTCAATCCTATAAACCCTATGCTTTGTTCCAAGAGTCTGCATTCTGCACAACCACTACAGAGAGGTGATACAGAAAATTATTGGGTAGTGAAACGGATTAGTACACAATAACAATTTACTTCCCAAATTCTATCCTGCAGGCTTTGGATATTGGAATTGGTAATAAGTGCAGTTCTTGAAATCAGACTTTAACCATGGTTAGATTGGAGTTAACTTTGGTTATTATGGTTTCCTTGGAAATGTTACACTACTCATTTTTGTGTTAGTACTTGCATCCAGATAGTAGCTGCCGGAAAAAAAAATTTAAAAATAGAGATGTAGGGCTATTGGCGTGGGGGAGGGGGGGCAAAATTCTCTGGGTCTAGCCTCCGGGGGGGGGGGGGGGGGGGGGGGGGGGTTGGCCCAGCGCCAGCAAGCTTCTTCCTGCCTGCTTCTGGATCTGTTTCTCTCCTGCTTCTGCTGCCAGGACCTGAATGATTGCACTAACGCGATAACCTGGGTGACCCCGGGTTATTGTGTCGAATGCAATCATCCAGGTCCCGGCACACAGGAGTAGGAGATGACAGCAGACCAAGGGAGGGAACAGTCAGACACAAGGTGGTAAGGGGGGTGGGTGGGGACGGTGGCCTGAGTGTGTGTGTGTGGGGGGGGGGGGGGGGGGGGGCGTGGTGCAGCGGTGGCCCAGGTGGGGCGGTTCTGCCCCCTGGCCCGGCTGTGTCTCTCGGCAGCCCTGTACATGTTAAATAAGTGGGGGCAAATGGATATATTGAGTGTGAAAATAACACCGACTTCTTTTTCTCAAAGTTGGACATGAAAATAAAAATGATGGAGACTAAATTCCATGAAGAAAAGCTAAAGTTACAACAGAAGCATGATGCAGAGGTACAAAAGGTATGAGACCCCCCTATCCTGTTGATTTTGCATGTGTTTGCCTATGAAAGATCTCTTAGGATGACAATACTTTATGCATAAAGCAGTGATGGCTGGATATATGTATTCTACCGTTATCAAGGATTTCTAGAATGCAAGCTTTTATTGTTTTTCTTTTGTGGGGGGGGAGGTTAGGGGGTAGAGGAGCAGAGCAATCAGATCAGTATTTCCACATTGATTTGTACCATTTTTTTCATCATTTATCGTTGATTAAAATTTGATATATTATGATTCATCCTATCAAAGAACTGACCATCAAAAAACTCCAAACAGCCCAAACAGCGTGCTTGTCTGACATTGCTGTCTGGATGTCTCAACACCACCTGAAATTAAATATGACCAAAACCGAGCTTCTCATTTTCCCCCCCAAACCCACCTCCCCGCTCCCCCCATTTTCTATTTCTGTTGATGGCTCCCTCATTCTCCCTGTCTCCTCAGCTCGAACCTTGGGGTTATCTTTGACTCTTCTCTCTCCTTCTCTGCTCATATCCAGCAGATTGCCAAGACCTGTCGTTTCTTTCTTTACAACATCCGTAAAATCCGCCCCTTTCTTTCCGAGCACTCTACCAAAACCCTCATCCACACCCTTGTCACCTCTCGTTTAGACTACTGCAATCTGCTTCTTGCTGGCCTCCCACTTAGTCACCTCTCCCCTCTCCAGTCCGTTCAAAACTCTGCTGCCCATCTCATCTTCCGCCAGGGTCGCTTTACTCATACTACCCCTCTCCTCAAGACCCTTCACTGGCTCCCTATCCGTTTTCGCATCCTGTTCAAACTTCTTCTACTAACCTATAAATGTACTCACTCTGCTGCTCCCCAGTATCTCTCCACACTCGTCCTTCCCTACACCCCTTCCCGTGCACTCCGCTCCATGGATAAATCCTTCTTATCTGTTCCCTTCTCCACTACTGCCAACTCCAGACTTCGCGCCTTCTGTCTCGCTGCATCCTATGCCTGGAATAAACTTCTTGAGCCCCTACGTCTTGCCCCATCCTTGGCCACCTTTAAATCTAGTCTGAAAGCCCACCTCTTTAACATTGCTTTTGACTCGTAACCACTTGTAACTATTCGCCTCCACCTACCCTCCTCTCTTCCTTCCTGTTCACATTAATTGATTTGATTTGCTTACTTTATTTATTTCTTGTCTATTAGATTGTAAGCTCTTTGAGCAGGGACTGTCTTTCTTCTATGTTTGGGCAGCGCTGCGTACGCCTTGTAGCGCTATAGAAATGCTAAATAGTAGTAGTAGTAGAATACTGCTGCCAGACTCATATTTGGAAAAACTAAATATGAAAGTGCAAAACCCCTTAGAGAGAAACTTCACTGGCTCCCATTTAAGGAACGCATTGCGTTCAAGATCTGCACGATTGTACACAAAATCATTCAAGCAGACGCCCCTATCTACATGCTAAACCTAGTGGACCTACCTCCCAGAAACGCCACAAGATCATCCCGCAAATTTCTCAACCTGCACTTCCCCAGCTGTAAAGGACTAAAATACAAACTGATGCATGCCACCCCCTTCTCTTACACGAGCACGCAGATATGGAATGCACTACCCACAGACCTGAAATCAATTGTCGAAACAAATAACTTTTGCAAATCTCAGAAGACACACTTGTTCAACAAGGCCTACAAAGAGAACCAATAGCTTCATTGACCTACTCTATTACCCACCCAGATATGAAAATCCACCTCTACAAACACCCGCCTAATCACTTCCTCTACCTTCCCTTACTCAATCTCCACACACCTACTAACTGTTTATGATCTTTTGGTATGAAAATGTCATAACAAAACTATGTAAGCCACATTGAGCCTGCAAATAGGTGGGATAATGTGGGATACAAATGCAATAAATAATAATAATAATAATCATTGTTTTGCAAAGTCTCGTGTATTTTCAATAATTTTTATAGTTTTCCCCTTGTCTTTTTATATTTATTTAATTTAAAACTATTTATGTTCTGCTAATCACTTCTGATTCTCAGTGAATTCCATATCTGTATTTATTATCCTAAGAGTAGTCCATTTTTAAGGTTATCAATAGAAATCAAACAAAATAAAACATGGAAAAGAAAATAAGATGATACCTTTTTTTTTTTTTTTTTTTTTTTTTATTTATTCTTTTATTCATTTAAACAATATTTACAAGAAACATCTTGCTTAGGAAAGTATCGTATAAGTAGGAACTATTGTAAAAGGAAAATATTTCTCAAAAACAAGCATATAAATCTATACACTTTCAAATTTATACGACACTCAAGTCCATAATGGGAGATCCAAGATATCAGGTAATCTAAGGGGAGAAATAATATAGGAAAAAAGTTGCCAGGTAAATCATTCTCTGCTAAGAAATTATACATTATTCTTTAAAGCATTCTCCATTTTAACTGAGGCTACTAATGCTGACAGATGTTCAGGTTCAGTAAATACATATTTCTTCCCCCCCAGCCTTATTATGCACTTGCAGGGGTACCTTAAAAAGAAGACACCCCCCAAGTGCAAAATTTCTGGCTTAAGGAGTAAGAATTGTTTCCTCCGTCGACGTGTCTCCTTGGAGACATCAGGAAATAACAATATTTTGAGACCCAAAAAGGGATTCTCTTTATTACGGAAAAAAAGGCGGAAGATCCAATTCTTATCAGGAAGTAGGGCAACAGTCGCCACCAAAGTAGCGGCTGTGACCAATTCAGAGTCAGAAGTCTCAAGCAAAAGAGAAACATCAATAGGTTTTTCAGTCTCTTGATTCAAGTTCCTTTCTGGGACATAATAAACTTGGGATAAGGGTGGAAAGTCCTTTTCCTGAACATTCAAATTTTCACGAAAATAGCGTTTCAACATATCAAGAGGAAAAACATTTGGAATCCTAGGGAAGTTAACGATGGCTGCGCCCTGCTAAGACGCCCTAGACCTCGCTCCTACGATGCCTAAACGCCGTGGGAAAATCGCGGGCAGAGCTTCCCCGCATTTACCCCCGTTACCTGGTCCTTTGGATCGATTCATGAGGCCACGGGAAGTTATACAAGAAGGCGGAACGCCTCCGATTGGGAACGCCGGCGAACGGGAGACTTTGGCTTCCCCCGGACTGGAAACTACCTTAAGCCCCGCTGCACGCACTCCTCCTCCTCAACCGCTTGGCGCCAGTTCCTTCCTCTTTGACCCGACGGGGTCTCCCTCGGAAGGAGCAGGGGACCCGAAAGAACCTCGGGGTGAAGCGTCTCTACCATCGGGGGAAGGAATGGAGGGAAGTTTGCCCATATCATCATCATTTATTGAGGAGAGAGAAACTGAGGGTCGAAGTGCAGCAGATTTACAGTCTTCAGTAAGGTTTGAACTTCCTAAAGAGTTAGTAGCCAAGCCAAAGAATGTGACTTTAGACACTTTGTGGGATTTAATGTCCAACCTGGGACAATGTTTCCTTAAGCAAAATGAAGAGTTTTTGCCTAGAGTAAAGACTATTGAAAGTGACCTGAAAAAAAAAGAGGAAGAGTTTAAAGTTTTAAATGAGAAAATGGAAAAAATTGACCAAAGGGTTATGAAGACGGAAACGTTACAAACTTTGATGGTAAAAGAAGTAACTAATCTCAGGCGTAAATCAGAGGCTTTTGACAATTATACTAAAAATCATAACCTGAGATGATACCTTTTTTATTGGACATAACTTAATACATTTCTTGATTAGCATTCGAAGGTTGCCCTTCTTCCTCAGATCGGAAATAAGCAAATGTGGTAGCAGATAGTATATATAAGAGAAACATCAAAGCATTACTTTGACAGTCTGACAGAGTGGGAGGGTGGGGGTATGCATGGGGACATCAAAGCATTTCATTGATATTCCAACAGAATGGGTGTTGGTAGGTGAGAGGAGGGTAATAAACAGAGAAATAAACAGAGAAATACAGCTTTATGTTTTATAATGAGTTAGAAAACCCAGATCCTTATTAAGTCCTGTTTGTTGGGTGTCAAAATATTCAATCATTCTTATTTCAAAGGTCTTACGTTCCTGTATTGTTTTAAAATTACCTTTCAGTATTCTTACTGTGAAATCACTGGTGCAGTGTTCTGGTCTTGTGAAGTGTTGGCCCACAGGGGTGGGGGCTTGACTGGCACCGGCTATTTTCATGTGATGTCTGTGCAGATTGAATCTTGTCTTAAGCATCTGGCCTGTTTCTCCAATATAGCATCCTTCGTTACATATTTTACACTGAATGATATATACCACATTGGAAGATGAGCATGTAAAATAGTCCTTTATGTTGAATATTTTTCCTTTGTGAATTTAAGCAAATTTCATATCTTAAGGCTACTTTTTCAGCTCATGAAAAGTAAGATATTGTTTCAAAACTCCCCTTTCCATAACAATGTCCATAAGTATTGTAAAGAGTAAATGCAGTTTTCCTGACCTTCACTAAATTTTCCCCGATTTGCACTTTCATCATGAGTTTACCAGTGTTTCCAAAGTTTTGTGAGAACTTCGCAGTGAGAAAGGACAGAAACATGAATGAGTTATGAAAAGCCATCTACAATGCCTAGTACCAATCTGGATTTATTTAGCATCTTTGATCCACGCACATTTCAGGGTATTTTATGCCTCAGCACTTGTGGTCATACTGTTCCTATTAAGGAATCAGGATTTCAAGCCCCAGAATTCTTTGTGATGAGAGCCTTAGAACAAGAAGAGTCCTGAGACCTTTTCATGTATGGTCACATCTGACAATGCTGTGCAACGTTCTTCCGTACTCGTCTCTGCCACTCACAAGCAGTGTGACCTGTTTCCCAATATATCGGCTTTTGTACTTTGTAATAAGACAGACATTCATAGAAACTGCTTCTTTCCTCCACTTCTCAATAAAAGTTTTCATGTCATCTAAAGCCAGATATTAACGGGTCCATTGCCCCTGGTACAAAATAAGTACCTGAATGTATGTAAACCGCTTTGAATGTAGTTGCAAAAAAAACCTCAGAAAGGCGGTATATCAAGTCCCATTTCCCTTTCCCTTATGACATCACAATATCAGAACTGAGCCAAGTATCGGGCAATCAAGCCATTGTGACATCACTGATGAGGTTGGCTCTTATTGGTGGAATGAGTGGAGGAGAAGCGTAGTGGTTAGTGCAGTGGACTTTGATCCTGGGGAACTGAGTTCAATTCCCACTGCAGCTCCTTGTGACTCTGGGCAAGTCACTTAACCCTCCATTGCCCCTGGTACAAAATAAGTACCTGAATATATGTTAACCGCTTTGAATGTAGTTGCAAAAAACCCAGAAAGGCGGTATATAAGTCCCATTTCCCTTTCCTCCTTTCCCTTATGACATCACAATATCAGAAGTGAGCCAAGTATCAGGCAATCAAGCCATTGTGACATCACTGATGAGGTTGGTTCTTATTGGTGGAATGAGTGGAAGAGTAGCCTAGTGGTTAGTGCAGTGGACTTTGATCCTGGGGAACTGGGTTCGATTCCCACTGCAGCTCCTTGTGACTCTGGGCAAGTCACTTAACCCTCCATTGCCCCTGGTACAAAATAAGTACCTGAATCTATGTAAACCGCTTTGAATGTAGATGCAAAAACCTCAGAAAGGCGGTATATCAAGTCCCATTTCCCTTTCCCTCTTTTTTACTAAGCTGCGGTAAAAGGGGGCCTGCACTAGGGGTGTAGCCAGACCTCATGTTGGGAGGGGGCCAGAGCCCGAGGTTGGGGGCACATTTTGAGTGCCGCCCCGCCCCCCTTCCCCCCACTTCCACGCCTCGCCGGCCCTCACCTCGCCTCCTCGCCCCACCTCCTTGCCACTTCCTCTCACAAACAAATACCTTTGCTGGCAGGGGTCCTCAACCCCCGCCAGCCGAAGCCTTCTTCAGCACCTTTCTCCAGCGCAGCCGCGTTCGCTGCCCTGCTCTTCTTTCTTTTTGCTCCTCCTGTGCATACTGACGCTCCTTTAAGGAGTGTCAGCATGAACAGAAGGAGCAAGAAGAGCAGGGTAGCGAACGCGACTGCGCCGGAGACCAGCGCTGAAGAAGGCTTCGGCTGGCGGGCCACAGACAAAATTTTTTTTTGGGGGGGGGGGCCTGGCCCCCGTGGCCCCCTGCAGCTATGCTCATGGCTTGTGCTAGTGTCGGCGCGGGTTTTTGATGTGCACTGAGGCTCCCTTTTACTGCAGCGGGTATAAGGTTGGCCATTTTTGGGGAAAAATGGCCATGTGGTAAGTGAACTGCTTACCAAACGGTCATTTCGGGGAGTAGCACTTACCGCCACCCATTGAGGTGGCGGTAAGGGCTCCCATGCCAACCCGGTGGTAACTGGGCAGCACTTGACACTGCCCAGTTACCGCCGGGTAAGCACCGGTGCTGCAAAAATGGAAAATATTTTTGTAGAGCAGGAAATGGCGCTCACTGGGGGTGGGAACTACTGCCGGGCTCCTGCGGAAGTTCCGGATTGGCGTGCTGCAAACCTGTTACCGCACACTAACCCTTTAGTAAAAGGGCCCCTTTATCTGCATAAATCTCCTGTCTTAAACTTGTCCCCAAATGCAGGTATAATTATGTGATTTGTTCATCAAGGCATCTGCTTTACCCACAGAGCAGGGAAGGCCTTCTCAGGACATCGGGAAGAAGACCACGTGCGTAGTTTTGCTCGAAAGAAATATCTGTATAAAAAGTGTTTTCCGAAGGTGATTTTCAAAGTGAACGTACTTGTACGCTCTTATTTTGAAAACTGGTGTGGTGGTGATGAATAAAAATGACCTATGAGATTTGCGGCAGTGCAGGACGTTTGAACATTTACCGCCATGGAGATGTGTAATCCTGTTTTCTTCATCAGAAAAGTGTGATTGCAAGTGCTGTCATGACTTGGCACGGCATTCGCAAAACAAGATGGTGCAGAACTATAAAAATAAAATCTACAGAAGAGAAACTCTGCATAGATTTGGTTCTTGTGCAGTTGTAAATCTTTTACATTGAGTCTGATAAAGTAAAATTTCATTTAGTTATGCATGATCATGCGATGTCTGAACTCCTTTTCATTTTGATTAACTTTTTGAATGTTAACGTCTGTTTCATTGTTTATTATTTATTTTCTGTGAATATGTTTTTGTGTTTATTTTATTGTATGAATGTGTTTTTGTACCTTGCTCAGAGTAATGAAGATACATTCATTGTACAGCGGGCCAACTTGCGTTGATCGTACTGCTTTGTTCAGCACTGCCTAATGTTTCTAAATGGTTATAAAAAAAGGTTTATTCTCGGGCCGCACTCTGTCCTGTGGTGTGCTGCTACAACACATGACAGAGCTTAATATAGATTTAGATATTACTGGCTACTTCAGTTTCCCTTCCCCAGACTGAATCACAGACAGGGAGGAAGTTGACACCACAGCATGACACATCAAAGGCTCTAGGAAAGGATGTTAATATTTGGTCAGGTGCATATTTAACTCATCTGGTCTCAACACGTCCAAGTATCTGTGACAGAGATGAGAGTCTTACGGAAGCATCTTAGGAAAAATCAGAAATAGGTTAAAAAGAAAAAACCCTGGTCGTGCCTTCCGTTTTGCCAGCCAGCATCTGTTAGTTGTCCCAACCTATCTCCAGATTCATTCACATTCAGTTAAAGTTTCTTGTTTCAGTATTGGGGCCCCAACATCCCCTCTTATTAGAAATTCGTTCAGAGCTGTCCTTCAAAAAATATAAATCTTTACTTAAAACGTACTTTTTCTCCCCAGCGTTTCCCACGGTTAACGAACTGTTGACTCTCCTGTTTTCTACTTATTTTAGTTTTGGTCCTGATACTACCCTTGCACAGCAATGTACTTGTATAATGTCAGCTTTTCACTCCCGCTCCCCCTTTTGTGATTTAGATGTTAGTAGTCACCCTTCACCCATCCCTTATTATATAGTTTAATTGTAATCCAGACCCTTCTGTGTTTTCCTCTCTTACCCCTTTATTTATATTCAGAGAGGAGATTTTCCTGGGCTCCTTGGGCTCATGCTATATCTGTTCGACAGCTTGTTATTGCTGCGCTGCCTGAAGGGCCCGCAGGAGCCGACATCTTATGCGCTTGAGGCTGCGAGTGAAAAGCCAAATCTTTTAAAGACTTAGGTGGCGCCTGTTGCATATCAACTCCAGCCAACGTTTTGTGGAGCCTAAGCGAAATGTTACAGGTTAGTACGTCGTGAAATCTTCTAATTTGGCTGGGATTAAGCTTATTTTAGTGAAGGAGTGTGCAGAGCCTCTTGTTCAGGGAGCCATTTCAGCACATGACGTCACCACTCCAGCCAAATAATGTATGTTTTTGATTTTGTTTCATGGTAGGTCCTATTGTTAGGTCTCAATTTGCTGCTTTCAGGTTTTCCTCTTTCATTCTGTCTATGTGTTTACTTGTCCATTTTGCTATTGTTATGCTGTTAGGTTAGTTTTATGTTAAACTGTACCTGCTGTACACCGCTTTGGGTGAATCTCTTCATAAAGGCGGTTAATAAATCCCAATAAATAAATTAAATAGTTCTTTGATTTTCTTCTGCTTTTCTATCCTAGTTGTAGTTCCTTTTATTATTATGCTTCTTCTGTTATTTGTAAAACTGTAAACCGCTCCGATGGTGTGCTCTCTGTAGCGATACATCAAATAAAGATGAATTTGAACTTCATACAAGTGCCTGTTCCCTAAACTGCATTAGCTGTCAGTTAACATGCACTAAGTCATTTCCTCATGGACATTTTTTTTTTGTTACATTTGTACCCTGCGCTTTCCCACTCATGGCAGGCTCAATGCGGCTTACATGGGGCAGTGGAGGGTTAAGTGACTTGCCCAGAGTCACAAGGAGCTGCCTGTGCCTGAAGTGGGAATCAAACTCACTTCCTCAGTTCCCCAGGACCAAGGTCCACCACCCTAACCACTAGGCCACTCCTCCACTGTTGCTACTATTTGAGATTCTACATGGAATGTTGCTATTCTTCCATGTAGAAGTCGGCGGCCCTTGCAGATCACAAATGTGGCCGCGCAGGCTTCTGCTTCTGTGAGTCTGACGTCCTGCACGTATAGAAACAGAAGCCTGCGCAGCCTTCTACATGGAATGTTGCTAGTGGAATAGCAACATTCCACGTAGAATCTCCAATAGTATCTATTTTATTTTTGTTACATTTGTACCCTGCGCTTTCCCACTCATGGCAGGCTCAGTGCGGCTTACATGGGGCAATGGAGGGTTAAGTGACTTGCCCAGAGTCACAAGGAGCTGCCTGTGCCTGAAGTGGGAATCAAACTCAGTTCCTCAGTTCCCCAGGACCAACGTCCACCACCCTAACCACTAGACCACTCTTCCTCTGTTGCTACTCTTTGAGATTCTACATGGAATGTTGCTATTCCACTAGCAACATTCCATGTAGAAGTCGGCTCTTGCAGATCACCAATGTGGCGGCGCAGGCTTCTGCTTCTGTGAGTCTGACGTCCTGCACGTGCAGGACGTCAGTCTCACAGAAACAGAAGCCTGCGCAGCCTGGAATGTTGCTAGTGGAATAGGAATGTAGAATTTCCAATAGTAGCAACATTCCATGTAGAATCTCCAATAGTATCTATTTTATTTTTGTTACATTTGTACCCTGCGCTTTCCCACTCATGGCAGGCTCAATGCGGCTTACATGGGGCAGTGGAGGGTTAAGTGACTTGCCCAGAGTCACAAAGAGCTGCCTGTGCCGGGAATTGAACTCAGTTCCTCAGTTCCCCAGGACCAAAGTCCACCACCCTAACCACTAGGCCACTCCTCCACTCCATTTAATGTGAAATGGGAGGGAACAGATAGAGACAGTATCTTACACAGTGCAACAATACATTCTCTTCTGAATTCCCATCCCCCGTTAAATTTTTATCACATTTATACCTCTACTCATAGAAAAATGTTATACCGAATTGTTCGTTTACTACTGTTCAGTTGCCCTATTAGTTCCCGTTGTTTCTTTTCCATTGTTCCATTATTGTTCTCCATTGTTCTACTCCCTTAACGACACCTTAACTTTGTTTTCGCATAACCACTCACAATGTAATCAATAACCGAGTTGTAACAAACTGTATTTCCACCATTCACAATGTATTGTAAGCCACACTGAACCCGCAAATAGGTGGGAAAATGTGGGATACAAATGCAATAAATAAATAAATAAATATTCTCAAAAAACTTCAGACAGTCCAGAACACCGCAGCCAGACTCATGTTTGGGAAAACAAAATACGAAAGTGCAAAACCCCTAAGAGAAAAATTACACTGGCTCCCAATTAAAGAACGAATTGCGTTCAAGGTCTGCACTCTAGTTCATAAAATCATTCATGGAGATGCCCCGGCCTATGTGATAGACCTTGTTGACTTGCCACCCAGGAATGCTAAAAGATCGGCCCGCACATTCCTTAATCTACACTTCCCCAGCTGCAAAGGACTAAAATACAAACTAATACACGCGTCCAGCTTTTCCTACATGAGCACGCAACTGTGGAATGCATTATCACTTAGCTTAAAAACAAATTACGAATTAAGCAATTTCCGTAAATCTCTGAAGACCTATCTATTCAACAAGGCATACCACAACGAGGAATAACTTAATGATAACACAATACCATTTCAACTACACTCTTAACACTGTCTCGCTATACTCGCATGCTTAATTCTATATTGTTATCCATGTACTCCATGCAACTCTAATGTATCACTTACTCCGGAATGACGAATGTCATAACGGAACTTTGTAAGCTAATTCGATATTGTCATCCGTGTATTTCATGTAACACCAATTGTTTCTTTTACTCTGGAATGGTGAATGCCATAACGGAATATTGTAAGCCACATTGAGCCTGCAAATAGGTGGGAAAATGTGGGATACAATAAATAAATAAATAAAATTCACAGTAAGTTCTTGTATTCTGCAAACACTGAGAAGTTCTATGGAGATTCCAGCTAAGAGAGCAAGGGTAGACCCTGGGAAAGGACATTTAGTCTCAACATTTCAGTGTCTCAGAATCACCTCTTAAGTATTTTTTGAAGATGAAAGATTCTAGAGGCTTTCTAAATAGAAGATAATTCAGCATCGTTCTAATTTGAAGAGCTAGAGAATGCTTCATAAAAAAAGCTTGATGAAAAGACACGGACATTTAAGATCGGGAAAATGCAGAAGTGTAGGGCTACGCAGCATCTTAATCTTGCTTCCTTTAAGCATACGTATTAGATCTAACATAAAATCATTCATGGCGAGGCCCCGGCCTACATTTCAGACCTCATAGACTTGCCAACCAGGAACACAAAAAGGTCAGCACGCACATTCCTGAATCTCCACTACCCCAGCTGCAAAGGACTAAAATATAAATTAACATATGCATCCAGCTTCTCCTACGTAAGCACGCAACTATGGAATGCACTACCAAATTCCATAAAAACAATGCACGACCTAAGTAACTTCCAAAAATCACTAAAAACCAACCTGTTCAATAAGGCATACCACAATGATCCATCCTAAACACCAGACAACGAAACTTATACCAGAACTGGACAAAACCGAACTCTCTAAACTTGACTGCCTCAGTTACTCTGTCACGAAGGAACTTTAACGCAATACCACTTTATTTCTCAGTCCGAATATGAATTCTCTTTATTTGACTGCTTAATCTACTCTGTCACTTATGAACTTTAATGATATACCTCTTTGTATTTCTCATTCCGGAAATGGCGATCGCCATTACGGAACAACGTAAGCCACACAGAGCCTGCAAATAGGTGGGAAAATGTGGGATAAAAAAAAAAATAATAAAAAGATAACATATAGCAGATAGGGCACAGTTAGTACCATCTGAATAGATATAGCTAACCACATTACATTATCTGCCATTCAAAGAACACACTGTAAAGGACTTGGGGCCCTTTTACTAAGGCGCTTAGGTGCCTACGCACGTCCAATGCGCGTCAGATTGGAACTACCGACTGGCCACTGCGTGCCCCGGGTGGTAATTCCATTTTTAACACGTGATAGAAAATATTTTATTTATTTATTTATTGCATTTGTATCCCACCTATTTGCAGGCTCAGTGTGGCTTACATTGTTCCGTCATGACAATCGCCATTTCCGGAGTGAGAGATACAGTGGTATTACAGTAAAGATCTTAATTGATATAGTAGATTGAGCAGTCAGGTATAAGCAGTACATATTCGGAATAAGAGACAGGGTGGTATTGCGTTAGAGTTCATTCGTGGTGGAGTGGGCCTTTCTATTTTCTACCGCGTGACATTTACCCGGCGGTGATCAGCAGTTTACGCGCGCTGATTACCGCCAGGTTAGCACGTGAGGCCTTACCACTAACTCAGTGGGTGGCGGTAAGGTCTCAAGCCGAAAATGGATGCACGCTGTTTTTAATTTTGCCGCACGTCCATTTTCAGCCACAAAAGGTGTTTTTTCCAGGCGCGCTGAAAAATGGACCTTCGCACATCCAAAACATGCGCGTACACCAGCGCAGGCCATTTTTCGTCAATCCTTAGTAAAAGGGCCCCTTTGCTCTGTATTAGCTAAATACCAAAATATTGGGGTTGTCCCTAAAAGTTCATGCAGAAGCTTTGCTGTTACCATGCCTTAATTTTGGTTGTTAAAAACATTAGCTCTTTTCTTGTTGAAAACTTGCAGTTGTGTTGCGGTGAAGATTCGTCTCAAGTCTTGCATTAACAAAATGAAGAAACTCTTCTAATTTCATATTGTTCACAACTGTTCAGGGTGTTATTTTGATATAGTTTGCTTTATAATTTAGCTAGCTTTCAACACTAGCTGTTTGCGTACGGGGTGTGCATGCTTATATGCTCTCAATTCTTCTTACAGATCTTGGACAGAAAAAATAATGAGATTGAGGAACTGAAGACCATGCACAGATCTAAACAGAATGAATCAGAGGAGATAATACGCAAGCTTGAAAAAAAAGGTGACAAATGGATGTTCTTTGAAAATAATAAAAATGTGCTTCTGTATCTAACCGCTACAATTTGATAAGAACCTAATGTACAAAACAATGCAACAGTTTAATATCGATGGCATCAGAAATAAAAGTTTAAAAAAATGTTTAGAGTTGGTGTATCCCAGGGGTCAGGGTACAAATTGACTTTGATATCCAACAACCTTTTGAGGTCACTTGATTTTGGAGGGATGGCCACTAGTAATACAGCTATTGCCGTTTTTAAAATAAAGGCCAGATTAAATAAACGACGATTTATACGCCCAAAGTGGATTTATACCGGCTGAAACCTGATGAAAATCCTGGCGCACAAGTTGGGTGCATAACCCTGGTATTCCGTAACACTGTGCCTAAATTCTGGGAACGCCCCTGACCGTCCTGTGCCCCTCCCCTTTTGAGTTGCACGCGAGACCAGTTAGGCACGCAGTGTTATGGAAGAGTGTGCAACCAGATGCGCGCACGGATCCCATTTACTGCCAGTTCACAGCAATAATTAATTATTGACACTTTTTAAACTCATTAATTTGCGCACGCATCTGCCCTACCCGCCCAGATTTGGGTGTCCAACTTTGCGCAACCTACATAGAATCCGGAGGTAAATATATTTTAATCCAAATAATGGTTTGGTAGAATTATAAGGGGGGGGGGCTAGTTTTATAACTGATGCAATGGTGAAAAGTGATCACATGCTGCCTGATATAAAAATCAAATTCTACGTAAGTACATAAGTAATGCCACACTGGGAAAAGACCTAGGGTCCATCGAGCCCAGCATCCTGTCCACGACAGCAGCCAATCAAGGCCAAGGGCACCTGGCGAGCTTCCCAAACGTACAAACATTCTATACATGTTATTCCTGGAATTGTGGCAGATTATGCGCATTTTGTATATCGCGCCTAGTGTTCCATGCCTAAATCGAAGTGTATACCGTAACAATGCACATAACTTAATTGGCTTAACCAATCAGTGTTTTTAATAGCTCATAAGCAATAATGAATACTAATTGGCAACAATTAAGAATTTATGCACATAACTTGCTAAGCGTATGCGGTAACTCACTGCGCCTGAATTCTAATGTGCACATCCAAAAAGGGGTGTAGTTAGGGGCGGGCAAATGGGCCTTTCATAGGCGTTCCCAAATTTACATGCATTGTTATAAAATGTGGCCTAGTCCATGTAAATCTACACGCAGGGATTTAACCATGTTTTTCCCGGTGTAAATGGAGACATGTAGTTTTAGGCGCTGGTATATCAACTAAGTGTATTCTATATACTGTGCTTAAATGGTATAGAATACGCTTAGGCCAAAATGATTTCCTTGCGGTTTTTCCAGGCGCCATATATAGAATTCCCCCCCCCCCCTCCAATTTGCTTATCCATATATTTTAAAAAATGACAGAGGTGGCCCTAAAAATTATCCAATAGCAGCAACATTCAGCCACTATTTGGATCAGTTTTGTTTAGGCCTGTGTAATATTGGGCCAAAACGAAATGGATAGTGTCAACTTAGTCACCGCACTATTCATATATTTGATGCTGCTGAATATATGTATTAAGATAAGCACAGGTGTTGGTGTATAACTTTGCACGGTCACTTTGCTACCTGAATATTGACCCCAAATTGTTCAGTCTATGGTCTTCTGCAGGATTTTCAAAGTAAGTGCGTGTGTGAAAAGTATCTACACCTATATAATACCTGCTGATTTGTTTGGATGCTTCTTCTGACTCAAATATATTCATGTTTTTGAAGATGTGAAAGTCTGCAGGTAGTTCTAAACACTTCCCTGACGCCCCTTCCCAAGAAGGTCTCCCCCCTTCAGCAGATAGAAGAGCAGCCGTATTGTTACCTGTACATAGACAGGATCATTCCATAACAGGCGTACCTATGTGAGAAGTCCAAAAAGGTAGCTTTTGTAAAATAGGCAACCGGAACCAGTTCCGATAGTGCGCAAGTGCCTACACACAAAATTTACACCTGCACTGAAAAAGGTGTAAGTGTATACACGGAGCTGGATTTACATATAAGTTAGGCAACCTGACGCTTAGGGCCTCTCATTACAAGGGGTCTCACGTTCACTTGCATGGAAAACTATTAAACCTAAAATATTACTTCCTACTTAATAGGGGGGGAGGGGCCTTAAATATTCCAGCATAGGGGCCACAATATGCATAAATCCCATCCTGACTGTATATGTGTACCTATTTATTTCTATTTATTTGGAATGCTCTACCCAGAACTACCTAAATTTCAGAAAATGATTGAAATCAGAATTGATTAAGAAGGCTTATTCCCCAGGTTCAACTTAATTTAAATTAACTCTTTCCATAAATAAGACCCAAGGACACTAATTCCTAGTTATTATCTCGTGTCTATTGCTGTTTAATTGTTAGATTGTAAGCTCTTCCGAGCAGGGACCGTCCTTAATTGTTAATTTGTACAGCGCTGCGTAACCCTAGTAGCGCTCTAGAAATGTTAAGTAGTAGTAGTATTTCCTATCTTATTCTCAATCTGTAAAATTGTTCTTCTTGCACTGTAGCCTCACTACAGATTTATGTAAGCCACTTTGAGCCTGCAATCAGTGGGGAAAATGTGGGATATAAATGTAATAAATAAATCAATAAAATCTGCACATATATCTGCCCACACTGTGTCCCTGGGGACACTACCCATGGATCGTGTAAAAGCAGGCGCAACCTTTCCATGCACCCGCTTTTTATATGTGTATGCAGTTATGCAATTTTATAAAAGCCATTTTTTAAAATGTAAAACAGAAACTTTATAAAATTATCAAATACAAAATATATAAAGTATGAAAAATGATTGTTGAAAAACAACTAAGTAAATTAAAATCAAATTACAAAATAAAGTTAGTTGATTGCTTATAAATATATAAATATAATAAGTGGTCAGATATAATGTCACACGCACACTAGTACTACTACTACTATTTAGCATTTCTATAGCGCTACAAGGTGTACGCAGCACTGCACAAATATAGAAGAAAGACTGTCCCTGCTCAAAGAGCTTACAAACTAATAGACAAAAAATAAAGTAATCAAATCAACTAGATGTTTAGATGAGATATATATTCCTCGCTGTACTTATCACGTTAATAGTGGAGCTAATGAAGCCAAAATTTGTTCAGTATATAATGACAAGAAAAGTTCTGTAATACTTATCTTTAGAGAAGAGGCTCTCTATATATAGGTAAGGAAATTGTCCATTAAGTGCAATAAAAAAAAGAAAACTTGCTGTCGAGTGACTTTGGTGACCCAGTGTCCATAAAGTGAAAATGTGTAAAAATTCACATGAATCTTAACCATATTTGAAATTACTGCCCTCAGAAACTCAGCCTTTAAAGTTCAGCCAGCTTCCAATCTTCAGCTGCTTTCTACATGCACCCATGTTTCGCTATGCAGCTTCTTTAGGAGGGTGCCTCTGGTAAAACTTTCAACTGGGGCACTCTTCTGGGATGCAGCCAAAAGTAGAGTCGGTACAGGCCTCTGGTGTATAGTGCCATGAGCTTATATTTTCTGTTTCCCAAGGATTGACCCATTTTCTGTCCTCAACCCAGTCCAGTCATTGCAAAGACCCTCTTCAGCCAGTTATCCTAAATCATGGCTCCCTCCAGAGTCTGTTAAGTTTGACTACTAGGTGCTGCTATTGTGCAATGACAGAGACCCTTGACATCCTGTGGTTCTGAACACTGCCTCCTGTGGCATCCCCAACCAACCCAGAGAATAGAGCCCTGATCCAGTAATTGAACTTAGGTTTTCTGCTCAGTCACCATGCCAGTTCCCTAGCATCTGGAATCTTCTGAAAAATACGCATATAACTTGAGCAGAAAATGGCTGTCTTTTTCATAGATACTTGATTCTCTTTAAGGCAAAATAACGAAGCACATTTGTTCCAAACAGAATGCAGTATGCATATAAGCAAAACAGTCTATGCCTTCGTAAGGAAAGGGCCAGATTTAATACTTGAGGTTGTCTGAATTTTTCACTAACACTGAAAGACTTCCTAGGGCACCCTGTTTCATTTTCTCATTCTGTGACAGTTCAGACCCTTGTCCGAGAGTCGCAAGTGATCAGAGAGAGTAAAGAAAAGCAGATTGCAGAGTTAAAGAAGTTGTGTGAGCAAAGCACAGATTCCCTCAAGAATGAGTGGGAGAAAAAGGTAAAAGAAAACAACCTCATTTGATTTTTTTTTTTCTTCGAAATAAAGCTTGATAAATAAAAACAAAAAACAAGAATATAAACTGATACCTTTTTATTGGACTAACTTCATATACTTTTTGACTAACATTCAGGAGCTGAAACCCTCTTTCTCAGGTCAGGATTTTTCTTAGCAGAATAAAGTTACAAGTAATTTAAGGAGGCGCAAAGCCATGTATAAATTGGAATCTTGACCAAGTCAGCAGTTTGGAAAACTCTGTACCATTGGACAGTTGTTCAGATTGCAATTGAACAATGCAGAGTAATTTAAGTTCACTCTTCACTATATATATATATGTCTCCATACTAGAAAATCTCTTCATTGCCATTTCTGATTCCCCTCCCCGGCATTCTTAGAAGACATGCCATGGATTGAAAGGGCCTGACATAACTAATCTTACCAAATCACCTCAGATGTGATCCAACCCACTAGAACAAACCTGAAACACATTCACTGAAAATCCCAGAGGACCAAGTATTAATCTTTATGGAATTCTGGAGAGGATAACTGGGAAAACCACCACTGCTGATGGTAATGGGGCTTTTATAAATATAATAATGAAAATAGGAGAGAAAGGGATGTGCAACACCCAGCCAAATTTTAAAAAGTATGTCTTTCCTTTTTTTTTTGGCTACCCACATTCTTGGCTTCGCTATAAAAACTAATTTGACTGTCCTCAAACATAGCAAAATGGAATTATTATTCTTATCACAAATCTTCTACATAGGCTTGTGGCCAATTTTTATTCCATTGAGTGTCTCACAACAAACCACATGCTTAACAAGAGAGGAGATTGGAACTAGTGACAGTTTGCATTGTTGCTAGAGTTGAAGTCATGGGAAGCAAAGCTGGCAAGTTTCTGGAAGGAGACTTTTGGGCCAGGGCTGACCTGTATTTGGCTGCCTCATCCTGTCACATTTTACTTCCTGTAATGGTGATTCAAAATGGCGGAAAACAGGGCTAAAAATCACAGTGGTCCTGGCCGGTGTTGCAAGATATCTGTATCGAATATTAATGAGGTAGATTTGCAAGCACTGCCTCCATCGCATACAAATTGATCTCATGAATATTCATTATGGATATCTGAAATCTTGATTGTAGGGCAAGATTAAAGCATATGCAAAGTAGACACATGCCTAGGGCCAAAATGTTTAGGACGGGCCATCTCAGATGAGCTGATTTAATGGTTCCCAAGGCAGAATTTTGTCCTGATAAGTCAGTTGCTGAGAGCAGAATCACCGCTACTCATAGAGGTCTATTTTCTTCACCCCTGTTGCAGTGCTATCCAGTCAGCATGAGGAATCGGTGAGTATCTCTTCCTACCTGCTGCAGCTTCCTTGCTGATTTTCCTCTGCAGTGAGAATTACATTGGCCCCATTTGTCAAAGTTTTAAAATGCAGTTGTATTACAATGAGGCATCCAACGTGCTTGTTTGCTTAGGGTCCACCAAAGAGTTAATCCTGCCCTGCTCAGTTGACTGAAGGTCCCCGGGACGGGTTTGGGAACTACTACCAGAATGCACTGGGAAGCAACTTTTAGAACCAGGACTGACCTAAAATCGCTTTCCAGAAGTTGGGACATTTGGCATCTCTAGGAAAATAGCAGGGTCAGGGTGACAAATTCTACTATTTCGATTGTAGCTGAATGGAAGATTTCAAGTTTTGAGTTTACTTGGTTGTGTCACCTCTTTCCATACAACTGGATGCTAATTTATTATCTAAAAAGATGCAAAAACCAGAGCCAAATTTATTAGGAGATCTGCTAGTGAAGGGATTGACCCAGAATCACTCTATGTAAACAAATGATATACAAAATAAATTTTTTTGTTTACAGAGATGTTCTCAGAGTTGTACACTCACCCAAGTGAGGCGCCACTAATCTAAGCGGTGCCTCTAAGGGTGGATAAGTTTCTCGATCATAGAACTTCTCTAAAGGTATTTAAAAAAAAATGTTTCCAAGCACACCCTTGTGTTAATTAAATATTTCTATAAGTGTGTCTAATACCTTATATAACATAGAGTTTAAGTGAGTCAATTCCTACACTCACTCCAATAAAAACCTCAATGCACATCCAAACTCACGTGTGCTATTATCTTATAATTGTGGAAAAAATGCAAAATATAAACTGTAAATATCAGCACTTTATATCTGTAAATATAGGCACTTAACGTTTCTGGAAGCCTTGTGTAGATTCCATTTATTATCTAAACCAGTGTGTAAAATTTAGAAAATGCTCGTATTCTAAGGGCCAATAAAAACAGAGAACAGCAGTTTCTTCTTATCATTTTCCCTTCTTGCTCTCCATTGACTTTGCCTCTTCCCCTCCTCAGATATTATTATTATTTGTTACATTTGTATCCCACATTTTCCCACCTATATCCAGCCCGAGTGGCTGAAGGGGCAGTACATCCATGTAATGTGTGGTACAACTGTCCCAAAAGGATGGTGCTTTGAATCCAGATCCATGCAACGTCGCAACTTGAACCACAGGGCTAGCCCAAAGGGTGTCATTTCCGTACTTCTCGGTCTTGAAAATCCTGCACTGCATTTTTGTTTTTCCAGGAAAAACATTAAAAATAAGTTGTCCATCAAGATACAGTTTTGTAAACTTAAATGCATGAAGAGCAAGCAATTCTGTGAATTGGTGCCTGAAGATAGGTTCCAATTGTACATGTAAGTTAGAGAAGAAGAATGTTTACGTGCATATAGTAACATAGTAAATGACGACAGATGAAAACCTGTACGGTCCATCCAGTCTGCCCAACAAGATAAGCTCATTTTACATGGTATGTGATACTTTATACCCAAGTTTGATTTGTCCTTGCCATTCTCAGGGCATAGCCCGTAGAAGTCTGCCCAACACTGTTCTTGTACTAAACGTTCTGAAACTAATGTCGAAGTCCCTTAAAATTTACACTCCAACCCATCCATATCTATTCAGTCACGATCAGTGCGTAGACCGTAGAAGTCTGCCCAGCACTCTTCTTGTACTAAAAGTTCTGAAGATTCTGGAATCCTAAAGAGTTACAAGATTCCGGAATCCCAATTAGTAGCAACATTCCATGTAGAACCCCAAAAAGTAACATAGTAAATGATGGCAGATAAAGACCTGTACGGTCCATCCAGTGGTATGTGATTTGTCCTTGCTATTCTCAAGGCACAGACCATAGAAGTCTGCCCAGCACTCTTCTTGTACTAAAAGTACTGAAGCTAATGTCGAAGCCCTTTAAAATTTACACTCCAGCCCATCCATATTTATTCAGCTATACGTATAAGGGCAAGGTGCCTTTGTGTAGCGTGTGCCAGAATCGCTTAGCATGTTAAGTGTGAGGGCATAAATATGGGTGTGCCCCTGAGATATGCACATAACATATAGAACAGTAGAAGTTATATGCACTTCAGGGCAAAATAAGCACCAACAATTACAACTGCCTTTGACTTGATGTAACTGTTGGTGTCTAACTTTAGATGCACCGAATCCAACTTACACTAGGATTCTATAATGAAATCTTGATGCCAAGATGCCATTATAGAGTTGGTGCTGAGTGCATGGCATTGGGGTGCCTACATCTTGGCACCGTGTAGAATTGCCACTATTATTATTTAGACATTTTAACAATGAAATGTTTTTATCTTGTTCTATTTGCTGTGTAAGAAAATAAGATGATTCCTTTTTTATCGGACATAAGTTAATCCATTTCTTGATTAGGTTTGGAAGGTTGCCCTTCTTCGTCAGATCGGAAATAAGCAACTGTGCTAGCTGACAGTGTATATAAGTGAAAACATTCAAGCATTACTATGACAGTAAAATAGATACCATTGGAAATTCTACATGGAATGTTGCTACTATTGGAGATTCCACATGGAATGTTGCTACTATTGGAGATTCTACATGGAATGTTGCTATTCCACTAGCAACATTCCATGTAGAAGGCTGCGCAGGCTTCTGTCTCTGTGAGTCTGACGTCCTGCACGTATGTGCAGGACGTCAGACTCACAGAAGCAGAAGCCTGCGCGGCCACATTGGTGATCTGCAAGGGCCGACTTCTACATGGAATGTTGCTAGTGGAATAGCAACATTCCATGTAGAATCTATAGAAATCAAACAAAATAAAACATGGAAAAGAAAATAAGATGATACCTTTTTTATTGGACATAACTTAATACTTTTCTTGATTAGCTTTCGAAGGTTGCCCTTCTTCGTCAGATCAGAAATAAGCAAATGTGCTAGCTGACAGTGTATATAAGTGAAAACATTCAAGCATTACTATGACAGTAAAATAGATACCATTGGAGATTCTACATGGAATGTTGCTACTATTGGAGATTCTACATGGAATGTTGCTATTCCACTAGCAACATTCCATGTAGAAGCCTGCGCGGCCACGTTGGTGATCTACAAGGGCCAACTTCTACATGGAATGTTGCTAGTGGAATAGCAACATTCCATGTAGAATCAATAGAAATCAAACAAAATAAAACATGGAAAAGAAAATAAGATGATACCTTTTTTATTGGACATAACTTAATACATTTCTTGATTAGGTTTGGAAGGTTGCCCTTCTTCGTCAGATCGGAAATAAGCAAATGTTGGTAGATGACAGTATATATAAATGAAACATCAAAGCATTCCAGTGACAGTCTAACAGAATGGGGGTGGATAGGTATTTCCGATCTGACGAAGAAGGGCAACCTTCGAAAGCTAATCAAGAAATGTATTAAGTTATGTCCAATAAAAAGGTATCATCTTATTTTCTTTTCCATGTTTTATTTTGTTTTATTTCTATTGATGACCTTTAAAAGTGGACTAACACGGCTACCACACCTCTCTACTGTGTAAGATAGAAATAACTCATTAAAATGAGTAATGTTCTTGTGCACCTCCATCTTCCCGCGACTGTGACGATGACCTCATGCCCCATAGTGCGCTGATCACTATTATAATTGTAGTTCTTTGTACTGTTTTTTTTTTTGTGTGTTTTACTGAGACTCCTTGACTTGCGTTGTGTATCCTAGCTCCACAGTGCAGTTGCTGACATGGAACAGGAAAAATTTGAGCTTCAGAAGAAGCACACTGAAAACATCCAGGAACTGCTGGATGACACAAACACGCGTCTTATGAAAATGGAAGCAGAATACGTAGCACAGACAAAAGCAACCGTAAGTGTTCAAACATAGTCGCAGTATTGTTACGACTTTGGAATTTTTCCCGGAGCATATACTTGATCAGGCATCCCATAAATGCAAAACGTAAATAAAATAAATATATTCTTATCTTGTTCTTATTTTTTCAGGGAAGTTATTTAGTAACAAGGGAGTCTTGATAAGTACATAAGTACATAAGTAATGCCATACTGGGAAAAGACCAAGGGTCTATCGAGCCCAGCATCCTGTCCACGACAGCGGCCAATCCAGGCCAAGGGCACCTGGCAAGCTTCCCAAATGTACAAACATTCTATACATGTTATTCCTGGGATTTTGGATTTTTCCAAGTCCGATCTTTGGGTTCTGTTCTTGCCTTGGCCATGTGTCGGGTATCTTCTGGTTAGTTACTTGGGTTAAAGCACATGAACGCTATTGCATGCGGTTGCATGCTTTAGCTTGCAGTAGGTTTACTACAACTACAAGTCATTTCTATAGCGCTACCAGTCGTACGTAGCGCTTCACAATTGAACATGAAGAAAAGACAGTCCCTGCTCAAAAGAGCTTACAATCTAAATCAGGACAGACAGATAGACAGAGAGGACACATAAGGGATAAGGGTAGGACAGACAGATAGGACACATAGGGAAAAGGGACTGTTGAAGAGAGGAAGACAAGATAAAGGTTACGAGTAGGTGACAAGTTAGGAATTAAAAGCAGCATCAAACAGGTAGGCCTTTAGCCCGGATTTGAAGGCTGCCAGGGATGGAGCTTGACGTAATGGCTCAGGAAGTCTGTTCCAGGCATAAGGTGCGGCGAGATAAAAGGAACGGAGTCTGGAGTTAGCGATGGAGGAGAAGGGTGCAATTAGGAGAGATTTGCCTGGTGAACGAAGTTCCTGGGAAGGAGTGTAGGAAGAGATGAGGGTGGAGAGGTAGCGAGGGGCAGCAGAGTGAATGCACTTATAGGTTAATAAGAGGAGCTTGTACTGTATACGGAAACGTATAGGGAGCCAAATTATGGTTGTGAGGTGTAATATTACCTAGTGTAATAAAATAGTACTCACTTCAAAATGTTCATGATGCTTTTACCAACACACTGGCTACGTCTTATTGAGTGCCTCATTTGAATGTTATTAACTTCAGCTGTTCATATGTGCATTAAACACTGCGCTTGTGTGGCTTAATGGCCGTGCTAACAAACTGTGGGGTCCTTTTACTAAGGTGCACTGAAAAATGGCTTGTGGTAGTATAGGCGCGGGTTTTGGGTGCGCGCAGAATCATTTCTCAGCGCACCTGTAAAAAAGGCCTTTTTTAAAAATGTTTGCCGAAAATGGACGTGTTTCAAAATGAAAATTGCCGCATGTCCATTTTGGGTCTGAGCCCTTACCACCAGCCATTCACTTAGCGGTGAAGTTCACACGGTAACCGGGTGGTAATGATCTACGTGCGCCAAATGCCACTTGGCGCCCATCCGATACGCATGGCAGAAAATAAAAATTATTTTTCTGTCGCGCGCCAAAAATGAAATTACCACAAGAGCCATGCAGTAGCTGTGCAGTAACTCCATTTTGGCACGTGTTGGGCGTGCGTAGTCTGCCCAACAAGATAATCTCATTTTACATGGTATGTGATACTTTATACCTAAGTTTGATTTGTCCTTGCCATTCTCAGGGCACAGACCATAGAAATCTGGACTAAAAGTTCTGAAGCTAATGTCGAAGTCCCTTAAAATTTACACTCAAGCCCATCCCTATCTATTCAGTATTTGAGTAAAATGTAATCCATAACCAAGTTGTAACAAATTGTATTTCCATCATTCATATCGTATTGTAAGCCACACTGAGCCCGCAAAAAGGTGGGAAAATGTGGGATACAAATGCAATAAATAAATAAAATACTGACCAGCACAAAAGTGCACACTTTGGAATGGTGTCACAACAGGAGTGAAGATTGGGCAGAGCAAGTACACATGTAGATTCTAAAATGCTATAATTTATGTGCATATTTGACAAATGCTGGTGTAAATGCTTTACTTGATGTGGGAAACTTAAACGGATAAAACTTTTCTTCCCTCGAAATGTTTTTCGCAATTGAATACAATCAATGGTATTAAGTCATCTGGACTATTGTAACGGAATCTGTGCAGGTTGTAAAGAACATCTAGTCAAGAAACTTCAGACTGCCCAGAACACAGCGGCGAGACTGATTTTTGGTAAATCTAAATTTGAATCTGCAAAGCCCCTTCGTGAAAGATTACACTGGCTTCCCATCAAAGAACGTATTGCCTTTAAGGTCTGTACCTTTATTCACAGGATCATTGATGGAGACGTTCCCGAATACATGTTAGATCTTGTGGATTTGCCACCCAGAAACTGTACCAGTTCCTCCCGATCCTACCTTAATTTACACTATCCAGTCTGCATTGGCCTTAAATACAAATCTACCTACGCCTCCAACTTCTCCTTCATAGGTACACAACTATGGAATGATTTACCCAACTCCTTAAAATCAACTCAGAACTATTTAAGTTTCAGAAAATTATTGAAGACCATCCTGTTCAAGAAGGCTTACTTCACAGACTCAACCTAATCTTACTTCTTCCTGGATTCAGCAATATTCATGGACCATATTACCTTGTATTACCCTTGTTATTCTTTGTTGTTTATATGATACCGTGTTTCCCCGAAAATAAGACACTGTCTTATATTAATTTTTGCCCCCCAAAATGGGCTAGGTCTTATTTTCAGGGGCTGTCTTATTTTTTGGGGAAACATCAGGGTTGGATCGGGGTTGGCCTGCCCGCCCTCTGTCGCTCCCGGAACTAACCTTAAATGCCTCCTTTCACCTTCGCAGCAAGCAGCAGCAGGGCAGGCCACTCCTTCCTTCCGTGTCCCGCCCTCGCCTGATGTAACATCCACGAGGGCGGGGCATGGAAGGAAGGAGAGGTCTGCCCTGCTGCTGCTTGCTGCGAAGGTGAAAGGAGGCGTTTAAGGTTAGTTCCGGGAGCGACGGAGGGTGGGTGGAGGGGGGCCCGGTGACCTTGGATGGGGTGCGGCCTTGTCCGGCTCTCGGCGGCCCTGCTTTCAAACAAAAATTTGCTAGGTCTTACTTTCGGGGGAGGCCTTATATCTACCAATTCAGGAAAACCTCTACTAGGTCTTATTTTTGGGGGATGTCTTACTTTCGGGGAAACAGGGTACATATATGCCTATTATCCTATTATTACTTTGTTTAGTTGTGCTTTTTAGAACTGTAGCCTTCCCTACGGTTCTGTATAAGCCACATTGAACCTACAACTAGTGGGAAAATGTGGGGTATAAATGTAGTAAATAAATAAATAAACATTTTCACCAGCTGCTGGTCTGCTGTAAATATCTGTTCCAGTGTGACAAGGCGGTGGCCGTAGCGAGAAGGTTGCTAGGCTGTATAGAGAGAGGTGTGATCAGCAGAAGAAAGGAAGTGTTGATGCCCCTGTACAAGTCGTTGGTTAGGCCCCACCTGGAGTATTGTGTTCAGTTTTGGAGGCCGTACCTTGCGAAGGATGTTAAAAATAATGGAAGCGGTGCAAAGAAAAGCTACGAGGATGGTACGGGATTTGCGTTCCAAGACGTATGAGGAGAGACTTGCTGACCTGAACATGTATACCCTGGAGGAAAGGAGGAACACGGGTGATATGACGTTCAAATATTTGAAAGGTATTAATCCGCAAACAAATCTTTTCCGGAGATGGGAAGGCGGTAGAACGAGAGGACATGAAATGAGGTTGAAGGGGGGGCAGCCTCAGGAAAGATGTCAGGAAGTATTTTTTCACGGAGAGGGTGGTGGATGCTTGGAATGCCCTCCCGCGTGGGAGGTGGTGGAGATGAAAACGGTAACGGAATTCAAACATGCGTGGGATATGCATAAAGGAATCCTGTGCAGTAGGAATGGATCCTCAGAAGCTTAGCCGAAATTGGGTGGCGGAGCAGTTGGGGGGAAGAGGGGTTGGTGGTTGGGAGGCGAGGATAGTGGAGGGCAGACTTATACGGTCTGTGCCAGAGCCGGTGATGGGAGGCGGGACTGGTGGTTGGGAGGCGGGAAGTACTGCTACGCAGACTTGAACGGTCTGTGCCCGGAATAAGGCAGGTACAAATCAAGGTAAGGTTTACACATATGTTTATCTTGTTGGGCAGACTGGATGGACCGTGCAGGTTTTTCTCTGCCGTCATCTACTATGTTACTATGTAACTAGGCTCAACATTGGTACCCTGTTATAAAAATGCCCTGTAACCGTCGGCAGGATTAAAGTGAAGACCCATCAAGGCCGGTCAGATCTGCTAAGCAGTTGCTCATTTAATAATTTAACAAGGTAGGAGTTCAAGACACGGCTTAAGATGAAACACTGGACTGCCGCTGAAAATTTGCTTCTCTTTTTGGACATTTCAGATAGTTTTTTTTTTTTAATGATATTTCAAGCTGTCACTTCCTGTGAACAAGAGAATGGGCCGCGAGTTTTGCCTTTTGTGTGGATTACTGGCAATGGTTTTATTTTTATACTCGAAGAAGAAAGCGGAGTAGTGCGGTGACCACCATGGCTTGGAAGCTCATTTGATTTATCAATTGTATTCACAAGTCATTAATATGCCAATTTTTTTCTGACTCTGGAATATGTTTGCTAAAATAAGCCCCTTTCATGTTGTTGCATAAAGAGAGCAGCTGGTTTTATTTATTTATGTTCGTCTGCCCAGTATGAAATTTGTTCTGCTACCAACAGACATACAGGCCCAAGCTCATATTTTTAGAATTAGGTTTATGTTAGAAGCCAGAATGGGCTCGGATGCAAACTTGTGCTGTATTTTTTTTTCTCCCTATCAGTCTCTTAATACTCACGTTCCTTCCCCAGATGTCTTGTTGTGGTGAAGAAAGAGGTCCCTCCCAGACCCCAGTTGGTAGAGGGATACCTCCTCCTTGCAGCACTCCCTGGGGCACCCTGTTTTAGCTAGTCCTGATAGAGAATCTGACCCTGCATCTCCCCGCTGCACTGCTGTAATCTCTGCCATGAGCCTGGTGCCAGTTCTGTGATTGTTAACAGGAAAAGATGTATCTGCAGAACAGCTTCGGGCAATATTGAAGGTTTCTTCAGACGTACAGAGCAGCAACAGGTAGAGCTACTGAATGAAAAGAGGACACAGAGAGGCAATTCTATAAAGGGCGTTAAAGGTTAGGCACCCAAATTCTAGGTGCTAAACTGGTATTCTGTGACAGCAAATTTGTGCACCTAATGTGTTATAGAGCACTATCGTAAGTCAGCAATTAAGCACCTAAATTTAGGAACGACCCGTTATGCCTGCTCTATGGCAGATGTACAGCTGGCTAGTATTCAGTAAAGCACACGCTGAAATAGTGGAGCAGCGATGACCCACCCTGCCCTCCTATGTGAACGCCCCTTTTGCAGTTAGGCTCCAGTTATACATTAACGCCTAAGTGCCAAAAGTTAGGTGCCTAATTGCCATTTCATCTTAACTTCCATTTGAGTGCCAAGCTTTAGGTGTGTAAATGGCGCCTAATTTTTGGTACACTGTAGAGAATTAGGGGTAAAGAGGAGAGGAGTGGCCTAGTGGTTAGGGTGGTGGACTCTGGTCCTGGGGAACTGAGTTCGATTCCCACTTCAGGCACAGGCAGCTCCTTGTGACTCTGGGCAAGTCACTTAACCCTCCATTGCCCCATGTAAGCCGCATTGAGCCTGCCATGAGTGGGAAAGCGCAGGGTACAAATGTAACAAAAATAAAATAGACACGATTGGAGATTCTACATGGAATGTTGCTACTATTGGAGATTCTACATGGAATGTTGCTACTCTTGGAGATTCTGTACATGGAATGTTGCTACTATTGGAGATTCTACATGGAATGTTGCTATTCCACTAGCAACATTCCATGTAGAAGGCTGCGCAGGCTTCTGTTTCTGTGAGTCTGACGTCCTGCACGTACGTGCAGGACGTCAGACTCACAGAAGCAGAAGCCTGCGCGGCCACATTGGTGATCTGCAAGGGCCGACTTCTAGTGAAATAGCAACATTCCATGTAGAATCTCAAATAGTAGCAACTGTGGAGGACTGGCCTAGTGGTTAGGGTGGTGGACTTTGGTCCTGAGGAACTGAGTTTGATTCCCACTTCAGGCACAGGCAGCTCCTTGTGACTCTGGGCAAGTCACTTAACCCTCCATTGCCCCATATAAGCCGCATTGAGCCTGCCATGAGTGGGAAAGCGCAGGGTACAAATGTAACAAAAATAAAATAGACACGATTGGAGATTCTACATGGAATGTTGCTACTATTGGAGATTCTACATGGAATGTTGCTATTATTGGAGATTCTGTTGCTACTATTGGAGATTCTACATGGAATGCTGCCACTATTGGAGATTCTACATGGAATGTTGCTACTATTGGAGATTCTACATGGAATGTTGCTATTCCACTAGCAACATTCCATGTAGAAGGCTGCGCAGGCTTTTGTTTCTGTGAGTCTGACTTCCTGCACGTACGTGCAGGACGTCAGACTCACAGAAGCAGAAGCCTGCGCGGCCACATTGGTGATCTGCAAGGGCCGACTTCTAGTGAAATAGCAACATTCCATGTAGAATCTCAAATAGTAGCAACTGTGGAGGACTGGCCTAGTGGTTAGGGTGGTGGACTTTGGTCCTGAGGAACTGAGTTTGATTCCCACTTCAGGCACAGGCAGCTCCTTGTGACTCTGGGCAAGTCACTTAACCCTCCATTGCCCCATGTAAGCCGCATTGAGCCTGCCATGAGTGGGAAAGCGCAGGGTACAAATGTAACAAAAATAAAATAGACACGATTGGAGATTATACATGGAATGTTGCTACTATTGGAGATTCTACATGGAATGTTGCTATTATTGGAGATTCTGTTGCTACTATTGGAGATTCTACATGGAATGCTGCCACTATTGGAGATTCTACATGGAATGTTGCTACTATTGGAGATTCTACATGGAATGTTGCTATTCCACTAGCAACATTCCATGTAGAAGGCTGCGCAGGCTTCTGTTTCTGTGAGTCTGACGTCCTGCACGTACGTGCAGGACATCAGACTCACAGAAGCAGAAGCCTGCGCGGCCACATTGGTGATCTGCAAGGGCCGACTTCTAGTGGAATAGCAACATTCCATGTAGAATCTCAAATAGTAGCAACAGTGGAGGAGTGGCCTAGTGGTTAGGGTGGTGGACTTTGGTCCTGAGGAACTGATTTCGATTCCCACTTCAGGCACAGGAAGCTCCTTGTGACTCTGGGCAAGTCACTTAACCCTCCATTTCCCCATATAAGCTGCATTGAGCCTGCCATGAGTGGGAAAGCGCAGGGTACAAATGTAACAAAAAAAAACCCCAATTCTGTAAAGAGGTCTGTATTTTCAGGCACCAAGAATGCAGCTACCTGGACCCTGTCCTGTCAAGGAAAGTGGGTGCCTATTTTTTTCTTTATAGAATGCTAGCATAATAGGTCAAACATGTAATTTATATTTTAGGCAATGATCTGTTCAAGCTGATGCAAATGCTTACACATAGATGGTTAAAGAACATGTGCATATTATAAATCACGTGAGTAAATGTGTGTCCTGTTATGTGAATGGATAAAAACAAGAGGCAAACCTTATAAATTCAAAATGGCCGCTGATTAACGGGCTAAAGAACCGTTAGCTCCTGATGCTATCTCGGGGCTACACCGTTGTTTGGCAGTAAATTCACCCGATTTTGTTGCGCTGGCTTCCTTCAATACTGTGGAGATCTGCTATTCACCTTACCGCCTATTTCGGTCTGTAGTACTGACGGGGAGCTCCGGTCGACTTTGCTCATCACCTGCATGTCGGTGGGCCGGCTGCCAGGCCGTTCGCAACGTCGGTGTCACCCGTGTTGTTGGTCTCGGGGGCCCTTGGGTTAACCGCTGGCGCTTGGTCGTGAATCGGCTCCTTATCGCTAGACCTGTGCCTGTCTTGGACAGAGGCGCCGTGGGAGCCCGGCTGGGCTGTTGACTGTCTCGTCGGATCTGCTCGCCGGCCAGCTGCGGTCTGCCCTGTTCGTGCTGTGAGCGTTGGCATTTGTTCTTGGCAACGACTTCTCTGCTCTCTCTCTCCAAGACTGACGACCTCCGGTTGGACCTCCCCCCGGTTCCCGTTTCATCTCTCTGGGCTGCTCCTGTTTCTGTGGACAGTGCAGAAGCAGTTTTTAACACTGCTTGCAACATGCTATTCCGGCTTGGCCAGTCCGGCCTCTTCACATCTTTTCTTGCCTTCCCCGGTAATGCCTAGCAAAGGAATGCATAAAGGACCAGCCCACTGCTCTACAAATCCCCTGCAGTGGTACCAAAATGCGCTCCGTCCAGTTCTAGTAGTGGCCTGCTTCTTTCTCCTGGTCTGGATGGGAATTTCGCCAGCTCCCCATCATGGATTGCCTTGCATACAGATGTACAAGCTACTCTGCGCCATCTCAGCATCTGGAGTCCTGCACAGACCAGCCTATCTCTGACTGCCATCTTCAGATAGTCTCTCTTACCCTTTCCCTGTGCCTTCTAACTCTGTTCCTTCCCTCCTATTTCTTGTCATGTAATTTCATGTAATTGTATTTGTACACCCTTGTAAGCCACTTTGAGTCCTCATCCCTGTGGAAAAAAGTGGGGTATAAATGTGCAAATAAATAAATAGCAAACAGTATTTATATTCCAAAGCTCTCAGAGATCCAAACATCTGTGCCTGACATGGCCGTGTTTCGCCTGGAAAAAGGCTGCATCAGTGGCAGAGTTACTAGAAGATCAAACAAAAATACATATATAGATATACTTAAAACCAAATCATCACTGAGAGTTACATACAATTCATACACGTTCAGCCCCGATGAGTGGAGGCCTCCGACAATGCCGGCGTTACAGCTGCAGCAGGGGCGGGAAACTCCTCGCGTCATCGACCGAGGAGAGTTTCCTGCTGCGGGGACGGTTAGTAGCTTGGATTCGCTGGATGTAGCTGCCGGAGAAAAGATAGTGGAGAGAGCCAGCGGTCTGGCAGACTCTAGTGTAGAAGGAGGAAGGCAACCATTTGAAACCATTGCTGAATTAACTTCAATCAGTAAGTCTTTACAAAACCAGCAGTTATATAACCCTAGATTCAATATGGGAGGCTTTTATGGGTTTAGGAAATTTCTTTTCTCAGAAATTGTTACTGGTGACTCAAGCCTCAAAATTACCTGCGGAGAAGATTGCAAACTTGGAAACAAGAACACTTAATATTGAGAAAACAATACAGTTGAATAATGATAGTATAAAATCCTTTCAGCAAACACAATTTAACCTGATTAAGGAAAATACATTATTACAATTTAAAACTGAAAATTTGGAAAACTAGCTAAGAGCTAAAACTCTTAGGCTGATTAATTTTCCAAACGTTGCCTCAGTGGCTCCTTTAATAACGTTTAAGAAATATTTATCTGAAATTCTGAAGATTCCAGAACAAGCTTACCCGCCTGTTTCAAAAATATATTACTTGCCACCATACAAGAAGGGGAAAAAAGAACTTAATAATCACACTGAAGGAGCAGAAGCTTCATTTGATATACTTAATTTAACTCAGATAATTCAAGAAGATGAGATGGGGACACCAGCAACATTAATAGTGACATTTGTATTGGAACCTGATCGAGATTGGATTCTGAAACACTTTTTTCGTCATAGAGTTGAAATCTTTATGATTAACAAGATATGAATATTTCCTGATATTGCAAGAGCAACCCAAAAGAGACATCAATTATTTCTAAAATTACGTCCCAGGGTTTTATAATTGAGTGGTTTGTTTGGTTAAAGTTTCCGTGTAATATGTATTGAAAGTTAACTCAGATATATTTTTTATGATCCAACTCATTTGAGTTCTTTCCTAGATTCTAAGGTTGCTATCGCCCTCAAGTAACTACTTGCAACATTATCAACATCTACTCCGTAATTATTATTGATTTGGCACCTTATGTTTCTCTTCAAATTTCTTACTTTAATTAGTTGAAAATATATTTCATGGAATTTTACCTTGTTCTTGTTCTGCCTTAATCTTGTGGACTTGAAATGGAGAAAAGAAATAATATATACACATGTATAATTGTTTTATTTTGTTTATTGTGAAATTGAATTGCTTATTTCTTTCCATTTTTGCATATCAAGAGTTTTCTTGACATATTGTTAATACTTATATAAAAAAATGCTATATTTTATAGAAATTACATACTGCTACTATGAGTCTCATTCCCAAAGAGCTTACAACCTAATTGGGGACCTTAGGCAATGGGAGATTATGTGATTTTCCCAAGGTCAAAGCACACGTCAATGGCAAAAACAGGATTTGAATCCAGATCTCTCAGTTCTAAGCCCGTTATTCTAACCATTGGGCTCTCTGCTCTAAAAGGGAAGGGGAGTTATGAGGTAATTGGGGATGAGAGAAATGAGATGACGAATGGTACATCTTTCAGTGAAATAAGGCATCTTGTTTTTTTAAAATTTTCTTTGTGATAACTAAAACAATTACTACTCTGTTTACTAAGCCGATCTACCAGCTGCCGTGTGCTAATGCCGACACAACCCATTCACTTTGAACGGGCTGTGTTGGCATTGCCACACGGCAGCCACTAGCGCAGCTTAGAAAACGGGGGTGGGGGGGGGGGTGAGGTTAGTATTTATACTAGTAATCTTTGATCTGGAGTTTGCAAAACATCATTGAGCTGATAGTCAAAGGGAGTTGTGATTTGGTATCTTCTAATCAACACACAACTCGCTTATCCATAGATTTTCAAAAACTCTTTGGATAATGTCTGGCCATTTAAGTAGTTAAAATAGTTAAACATATCCATGTATCTGTGTGCTGGTTAAGAGAGGTGTGAGAAGTGAAATTCAGCCACTAAAGAGAGAATTTATGCTGCGAATTGAAGCAATCTTCCTCAAATTTAAAGCAGCCCTGAAATCTTATTTCAACAGGCCTCTAATGCCTATTTATTTATTTATTAGGATTTATTTACTGCCTTTTTGAAGGAATTCACTCAAGGCGGTGTACAGTAAGAATAGATCAAACATGCGCAGTAGGCAATTACAGCAGTAAAAATATTCGAATAACAATGAAAAGTATGGCATAGTATACTACTTACAATGTGGTTTCGGTCTTTGTCAGACCGTGAAATAGGAAGTTACTTCAGAGCAAAAGTTTGAAAACAAACAAACATCAATATAAGCAGGAGGAGCTCTGCGTAGCGGAGTCTGGTTCCTCCATCTTGGGTCCAAAGATAGACCTCGCTTTGTTATTTATTTAGATCATGAATTAAGAGTATCCTATGCTACAGCACTTCCACTGCAGGGTGAGGTGTCCTTGGAAAAATAAAACCATATCATTCAATTAACGAAAACAAAAACACACACTTTTCATCAAAAATATGGTTTTACTTTTCCAAACACCTCACCCAGATCTATAGAGCAATGGAAGGGCCCTAGCATAGGATATTCTATTTGGATTTAGCTCACACCAGGTGAAAGTGAGTTACATTCAGGTACTTCTCTGTCCCCAGAGGACTTACAATCTAAGGGGGCAGTTTCTTTAAGCAACTGGCTGTGACATTTTGACATAGAGGAACTTGTTTTGAATGTTTGAGACATCTGCACTAATAACATTCAGTCATAAACTGGTACAGTTAAAATTATTGATGTTTGAATCTACAAATAAACAAATGGTTTATGCTTGATTTCAGGAATTATTTCTATTCCTCCCCCAGTCTCTCTCTCTCCCTCTCTTTCCCACCCCATCCCCACTGAACATTTTTTTTTCCTCCCCCAGGATCTCTCTCTTTCTCTTTCTCACTTTCCCACCCCATCCCTACCACTCTCGCAATTCCTCTTTCAGTCTCATTCTCTCTCTCCCTCCAACCCCATCCTCACCACTCTCTTTGTTCCTCTCCTAGTCTCTCTCGCTCCCTCCAACCCCATCCTCACCACTCTCTTTGTTCCTCTCCTAGTCTCTCTCGCTCCCTCCAACCCCATCCCCACCACTCTCTTTGTTCCTCTCCTAGTCTCTCTCTCTCTCTCTAACCCCCATACCCACCGCTCTCTCTGTTCCTCCCCCAGTCTCTCTCTCCCCATCCCTACTGCTCTCTCTATTCCTCCCCCGTTTCTCTCTCTCTCCCTCCAACCCCATCCCCACCACTCTCTTTGTTCCTCTCCTAGTCTCTCTCGCTCCCTCCAACCCCATCCCCACCACTCTCTTTGTTCCTCTCCTAGTCTCTCTCTCTCTCTCTAACCCCATACCCACCGCTCTCTCTGTTCCTCCCCCAGTCTCTCTCCCTATCCCCACTGCTCTCTCTATTCCTCCCCCAGTCTCTCTCTCCCCATCCCTACTGCTCTCTCTATTCCTCCCCCAGTTTCTCTCTCTCTCCCTCCAACCCCATCCCCACCCCCACCACTCTCTTTGTTCCTCTCTCAGTCTCTCTCTCCCTCCAACACCACCCCCAGCACTCTCTTTGTTCCTCCCCCAGTTTCTTTCTCTCTCTCTCTCCAACCCCATCCCCACCACTCTTTGTTCCTCTCCCAGTCTCTCTCCCTATCCCCACTGCTCTCTCTCCCCATCCCTACTGCTCTCTCTATTCCTCCCCCAGTTTCTCTCTCTCTCCCTCCAACCCCATCCCCACCCCCAACACTCTCTTTGTTCCTCTCTGTCTCTCTCTCCCTCCAACACCACCCCCACCACTGTTCCTCCCCCAGTTTCTTTCTCTCTCTCTCTCCAACCCCATCCCCACCACTCTCTTTGTTCCTCTCCCACTCTCCCTATCCCCACTGCTCTCTCTATTCCTCCCCCAGTCTCTCTCCCCATCCCTACTGCTCTCTCTATTCCTCCCCCAGTTTCTCTCTCTTTCCCTCCAACCCCACCCCCACCACTCTCTTTGTTCCTCTCCCAGTCTCTCTTTCTCTCTAACCCCATCCCCACCGCTCTCTCTATTCCTCCCCCAGTCTCTCTCTCTCTCTCCCTATCCCCACTGCTCTCTCTATTCCTTCCCCAGTCTCTCTCACCCCATCCCCACCCCCACTACTCTCTTTGTTCCTCTCCCATTCTCTCTCTCTGATCCTCCCCCAGTATCTCTCTATTCCTCCCCCAGTCTCTCTCTCTCCCTCTCTTTCCCACCCCATCCCCACCGCTCTTTCTATTCCTCCCCCAGTCTCCCTCTTGCCCCCTGTCTTTCCCACCCCACCCCACCGCTCTCTCTATTCCTCCTGCAGGATCTTTCTCTTTCTCTCTCTCTTTCCCACCCCATCCCTACCACTCTCGCTATTCCTCTTCCAGTCTCATTCTCTCTCTCCCTCCAACCCCGTCCTTACCACTCTTCCTCCCCCACTTTCTCTCTCCCTCCAACCCCATCCCCACCACTCTCTGTTCCTCTCCCAGTCTCTCTCTCTCTCTAACCCCATCCCCACCGCTCTCTCTATTCCTCCCCCAGTCTCTCTCTCCCTATCCCCACCGCTCTCTATTCCTCCCCCAGTTTCTCTCTCTCTCCCTCCAACCCCATCCCCACCCCCACCACTCTCTTTGTTCCTCTCTCAGTCTCTCTCTCCCTCCAACACCACCCCCACCACTTTCTTTGTTCCTCTCCCATTCTCTCTCTCTCTCTCCCCATCCCCACCGCTCTCTCTGTTCCTCCCCCAGTCTCTCTCTCTCCCCATCCCCACCGCTCTCTCTATTCCTCCCCCAGTCTCTCTCTCTCTCCCTATCCCACCACTCTCTCTATTCCTCCCCCAGTCTCTCTCTCCCCATCCCTACCGCTCTCTCTATTCCTCCCCCATTTTTTCTCTCTCTTTCCGTCCAACCCCATTCCCACCCCCACCACTCTCTTTGTTCCTCTCCCATTCTCTCTCTCTCTCTCTCTCTCTGTAACCCCATCCCCACTGCTCTCTCTATTCCTCCCCCAGTGTCCCTCTCTCCCCATCCTCACCGCTCTCTCTATTCCTCCCCCAGTGTCTCTCTCTCCCCATCCCCACCGCTCTCTCTGTTCCTCCCCCAGTCTCTCTCTCTCCCCATCCCCACCGCTCTCTCTGTTCCTCCCCCAGTCTCTCTCTCTCCCCATCCCCACCGCTCTCTCTATTCCTCCCCCGGTCTCTCTCTCTCCCCATCCCAACCACTCTCTCTGTTCCTCCCCCAGTGTCTCTCTCTCCCCATCCCTACCACTCTCTCTGTTCCTCCCCCAGTGTCGCTCTCTCTGTTCCTCCCTCAGTGTCTCTCCCCATCCCCACCGCTCTCTCTGTTCCTCCCCCAGTGTCTCTCTCTCCCCATCCCCACCGCTCTCTCTGTTCCTCCCCCAGTCTCTCTCTCTCCCCATCTCCACCGCTCTCTCTGTTCCTCCCCCAGTCTCTCTCTCTCCCCATCCCCACCGCTCTCTCTGTTCCTCCCCCAGTCTCTCTCTCTCCCCATCCCCACCGCTCTCTCTGTTCCTCCCCCAGTCTCTCTCTCTCCCCATCCCCACCGCTCTCTCTGTTCCTCCCCCAGTCTCTCTCTCTCCCCATCCCCACCAGCTCTCTCTGTTCCTCCCCCAGTCTCTCTCTCTCCCCATCCCCACCGCTCTCTCTGTTCCTCCCCCAGTCTCTCTCTTTCCCACCTACCACACTTTTTTATGTTGCTGCTTCTATTTTGGGCCACAAAGCATCGTTTAATGTTTCCAACCATTTGCACATTTAGCATCCCACAGGTTGAGTGTTTGCATCATGTGCATGAATATATTTTATGTCTATTATTAAGTGCAATAATACAGCCTGATACTTTTAGGGAAAGCTTTTTTGATACATTTTTTAACTCAGTAATGGTTAAAGCATTTTTGGGTAAGATGAATTACTGCTTAAATCCATGTTTGACATTAAACAAAAAACTAGATTGTCTTTGTTGCATTAGCGAGAATAGGATTTTTTAAAACTGGGCTTGTTGCTGGTAAATGTTTGTTGTTAATAGAAACCGAATGTCACAGTTTGGTACAAGTAATGTTACTCTATATTTTTGCAAGCTTTGTTCTATTATAGAATTTGCTGTCATGACTAATGGCAACTTTGGTTTTATAATTTTGTTTCTCTAGACCACCAGAGATTTCCAGTAGCTTTAGGCAGTGTAATAACAATAGAAGCGGGCATTTCTTTATTAGTGGGGTTTCTTAACAATGTCTTGTTTTTACAGAACCAGATGGTCCGAGATCTGGAAGCTCGTGTCCAACAGTTGACTCTAGAAGCAGAGAATAGTAATTTACAACGCCAGAAACTTTCTCAAGAAAAGACAGAAGTAGAAAAATATTATCAGACAACCTGCGCTGAACTTCAGGAAGCTAGGACAAGGTGCAGTACTGTACTAATTACACACCATTTCCTTCTCTGGTAGTTAAACCATGTTAGAAAATATCAATAAAAGAAATTACTGTTTGCTGGGCAGCGTTCATTTAAGGACTTATCCAGTAAAGGTACTTTATTTTTATTATGCTCAGTTTTAACAAATGTTTAGGCCAGTGGCGGCCTTACCATTAGGCCAGCTCTTCATGGAGCAGCATCCCCTTACATTGGCCATGGTCTGGCATCTCCCCCCCACCCTTCCTGCTTCAACCCCCTTCCCCGAATCTACCTTCTTTTCTTGTTTTTCAAAAGTTGGCGATGGCAGCAGTTTCTATAGATTGCCCTACCGCTGGCATTGGCCACTTCTCTGTACTGCGGCCCGCCTCTCTGACATAACTTCCTGTTTCCTCAGAAGCAGGCCACAGTGCAGAGAAGAGGCTGGTGCCAGTGGCAGGGCAGCGTATGGGAATGGCTGCCACTGCCGACTTTTGAAAAACAAGAAAAAAAGGTAGACCTGGGGAAGGGGGTTGAGGAAGAAGGGGGGGGGGGGGGACTGCCTGGGTGGGGATTGGGGAGGGAGTTGAGAGAGAAATGTAGGGGGGGGGCAGGGGCCTTGGTGGCATCTCATCCCTCACCTCAGGCAGCAGATTGCCTTGGGCTACCCCTGTTTTAGGCATAACAAAGTTTATGTAGATATTCTGCAAGGGAAGGCACAGGAAAGCATTTTTGGTTTTAAAACAGTTTCCACTGTTACCACAGTTCCTGTGATATGTCAATGATATTATAGGTTCTAGCTTTTAATACACCAGTTCAAGTAACCTTTGTTGACAGCTTGAGTGTTTCCTTGGGAATCTTCAGTGAACATAAAAATAATAAATTAAATATAATAATTTCAGTTTTGCCTAGCCTGGGTACTGCCACTTATCACGTGTCTTTCTGAAATACATTATTGTGTCTAGAGGTTGATTGGCTTTCAAAGCTTAATCTTGTCTTCACTCTCCTAGTTGCTTTGATTTTTGTCACCTACTCTCCTGAGAAGAAGGGTGAAGGTAAAAAGAACCTAAGGCTTTGATAACCATCAGTTCTCTGGTGATCTTCCAAGCTACCTTTAGACATAATGGTTTTGGGTTATGGTTTATAAAAGTGTACTATACCACTTGGCTTACAGAGAACGCAGCTTAAGCGGAAAATTCAGTAGTTAGTAAGTGAAGCTATTGCTGGCCCGTTGTTTACAGTCTGTGTCCCAATCATGGCTAGATAGATCTGGTTGAACTGGAGTGAGCTTCAACAGCAACTCCAATAGCTGAAAATTAAGCCATTGCCGGGCAGCTTCAAATGACTTCCTGCTGGAATGGAACAAAAGAACCCACAGATACTAGATGAAATAGCACCCATAAAAATAAAGTCCAGTCACAGACTCACAGCAGCACCATGGTACAATGAAGAACTAGGTGAGCAAAAAAGAATCTTTAGATGTCAAGAACCTCCTGGATGAAACACAAAACCGAAGCAAACAGAATGGCCGGGAAAGAAGCCATCAAAACCTACAAAATCAAAATGAGGAGAGCCAAATGGGCATTCTACAAGGAACAGATAGGCCCAGACTACAAGGACCTGAATAACCTCCTAGACACCAAACAACTGACATCAACAAACGATGATACCCCATCTGTGGATGAGCTAGCCAGATATTTGAAGGAAAAAAAATCATCAAGTTAAGGAAATGCCTCCCACAGGCTGACCCTCATCTGGAGCACTTCGTAGATGAACTAGACAATTCCCAAGAAGTGGCACCCACTTATAGAACATGGATGACCTTTAGCCCACTAACACTGGAAACAGTCGACCACTCAATCTGTAAATTCGCATCAGCTTACTGCATGCTGGATACATGTCCAAACTATGACATGAAGGAAGCACCAGACCAATTCATTACACATCTTGTAACACACCTAGACTTCATGCTCACGGCAGGATGGTTCCCAGTGGGAAAGGGTAACATACTGCTGACACCTATCCCAAAGGACGACAAAAAAAGCAAGAAGGAAATCACAAATTACAGGCCAGTAGCATCCATACCCCTCACAATGAAAATAATGGAGGGATTAATAACCACCCAGCTCATGAGCTACCTAACCCATTTCAACATCCTATATGAGTCCCAACCAGGTTCAGACCCCACTTCAGCACAGAAACTGTATTGTTAACACTATCAGCCAACTTCAAAAAGGAGATTAGTAAAGGTTGCAGCATCCTACTTCTACAGTTTGACCTATTGAGCACCTTCGACGTGGTTGATCACCAGATTCTACTCAGACTGCTGAATAAACTCGGCATTGGAGGGAAGGTACTAGACTGGTTTGAAGGCTTTCTCACATCCAGCTCCTACCAAGTGAAGATGGGACCATCGATCTCCCCTCTGTGGAAAGCAGAATGCGGAGTCCCACAAAGTTTCCGTATCTCACCCATTCTCTTCAATCTAATAATGACATAGAACACACTCCCAAAAGAACTAAAATGCACGAACAATTATCTCAACTACCGGAAACACCTTAAAGCTTTTTTCTTCAGAAAATTCTTCTTCGAGGAAGTTGGGTAGTCCGCCACTGGTCCACACTCTCTCTGAATATGTGATAATGCAGGCAACACATGCTAGATTGTATCTGCTAAACTTGTAATGTAAGCCACCTTGAGCAAGTGTATCACTGGAAAAGGTGGGGTATAAATGCTGAAATAAATACATACATACATACATACATACATACATAAATAAATAAAGTAAAATGCTGATGCTACATCCAGTGAGACCTATATCAAGACCCCACTGAGATAGGAGCTGGCTTTTCCCCCCTTTCTTCCTATCACCTTCCCACTCCGATAAAGAAAAGAGAGATCGTTTCTAGAAGACATCCAGAGTTTGGCAATATTTGTGCTCCTATTGTGTGAAACCAGCTCCCTCTTAATCTCCATTTGCTAAGTGATTTTCTTGTCTTTCTTAAACAGTTGAAGGAATTCTTGTTTGAGAAGCCTTATTTTTCCTTCAGGGTTTCTCTGTATTTTAGTTTATGTATCTGATAGTTGAGAAGTGCTGGTTTAAATTTGTTGTTGGGTGGGGTTGGGTCTATGATTTGTATTGTTTTAAATTTGTACTTTTGGAAGAGTATTGCTCAGCTTTGAATTTTTATGCGGGTTGTTTTGTGTGCAAATGTGGGAAACTGAGTTATAAATTGGTTTAAATAAATAAATGTGCATTTTTGTAGAAATTTACTGAAACATTTAGGGGGAATTCATCAAGCTGTGTTACAGCCTTAATGCGCGCTAAATTTTAAAATCCCATTCTATGCCTGTGGGCTTTTAGCGTAACCCCGGATTCTATATAATGTGACTGGAATTGTACGCACAAATCAGGTAGTATTCTGATTTGCGTGCGCAATTTAATTATCTTAATAAGCCAATCAGTGCCAATAATTGTCACAAGCAATTATTGACACTAATTGGCATTAATTAGAATTTACAGACAGAACTTTCTAAGCACATTCTGTAAAGTGATATGCGTAAATTCTAAAATGCAGAACTAAAAAGGGGTTGTGGCCATGGGCGGGTCATGGACGTTTCTATAAACTATGCGCACTCTTAAAGAATACACCCGCTCTGTTAGTTACGGGCATTTCACCAAGTTTTACTTGGCGTAAATACCTGCGACTAAATATAGTCACACAGGTGGGTGCTAGACATATTCTATAAACCACGCGTAACCTTAGGCTTAGTTTATAGAATACACCAAGGTGTATTTTTTTCAGTGACAATTTTTACGGTGCCATATATAGAATCTAGTCCTTAACTTGCGCTAATTCCTTTAACGCACGTTAAGCTCATAACGCTGTAGCTCATAACGCTGTCTGATGAATTCTCTCCTTAGAGACCTATGGTGAATGGCTAAAATGAACACACTGTAACCGCAAAGTTTTAACTTTTGGGAGCATGCTAATTTGACGTTCAATTGAGAAAAGTTCTTTATTGCGCATTAACTAAATGCTAGATATAGCTGGTTGGGTGGTGTTAACTACAACACACTGTCTGCCATATTAACATTTAACATGTAGTAACTTACAACATGCTAACTGTAAGGTGCAGTCCCCCCCCCGTTTGTCACCTATTCTCGACCTATTCCTAACCTCATTCCACGCAGCTGTTAACGCAAAACTTTTCACGTGCTAACTGCAAAGGTTCTGTGGTAACCATTAGCACTCATTGATTTCCACATTAGATACGCTCCTTACTGAATTGCACATGTATTGATGTCTTTTTTTTATTTGTTAAGATAACTCGGATTTATGTTTAATCATGTGTAGTGATTTGGCGCTTGAATGATTTTTCCTTGGATGAAACAAGGTTTTGGGCAGTTATGATGTTTTGTTTTATGATTGTCCCGCAGATGCAGCTCGATTCAGAAGGAGAAGGAGCATGCCATACAGGACTATGAGAAGAAACTTAAGCAGCTGCATAAGAAATATGATTCAGATGTGAATTTTGTTAAGCAGGAACATGCATTGTCAGCAGCTAAGGTACAGCATCTTTACCATTACAGTAATGGTCCTCACGATTGAGAAGTATTTAGCTGCTAAAACATTATTTTTAGTAAGAGTCTCAAATCATCTCATCGAATCAGGTTACTGATGTATGATAATGGGAATATGTGGCAGTGCTCTGAATGTGCTGATCCCTAGGAATTCAGGGGAAACTAGGGGAATAGCATAAAGAATTTAAAAAGAAAACACCTTACAACTGGTACAACATTAAGACTCGCAAAAAAATTGTAACATAGTAGATGATGGCAGAAAAAGACCTGCACGGTCCATCCAGGCTGCCCAACAAGATAAACTCATTTCTCCGAGGACAAGCAGGCTGCTTGTTCTCACTGATGGGTTGACGTCCTCGGCAGCCCCCTCCATTGGAAAGTTTACTAGCAAAGGCCTTTGCTAGTCCTCGCGCGCCCATGCGCACCGCGCATGCGCGGCCGTCTTCCCGCCCGAAACCGGCTCGAGCCGGCCAGTCTTCTTTCGTCCGCGCTCGGTACGGTCGTGTTACGCCGTTCGTGCCCCAGAGAGTCGACCTCGCGCGTCCTTTTCGACGTGTTTTTTCCTTGTTTTTCTTTCAAAAAGTTCGGGAAGCGCTCCGGAAGTGTTCCGGAAGACCCTTTCGGGTTTTCTGCCCTTCCCGTAATTTTCACAGTTTTGCCCCGTAAGTTTTCTTTCGTTGTCGGGGTAGGCCTAGTTTGGCCTCGGACGAGATTTTTCTCCCTTTAAATTTTGGTGCTTCAATTTTCGCCATTTCGGCCTTTGATTTCGCCGGCGTGATTTTTCCGCCCATGACATCGAAGCCTTCCAGCGGCTTCAAGAAGTGCACCCAGTGCGCCCGGGTAATCTCGCTCACTGATAGGCACTCTGCGTGTCTTCAGTGTCTAGGGGCCCAGCACCGCCCTCAGAACTGCAGTCTGTGTTCCCTGTTACAAAGGCGGACTCAGGTAGCGAGACTAGCCCAGTGGAACGTTTTGTTCTCGGGCTCTTCGTCGACATCGGCACCGGAGGCATCGAGTGCATCGACGTCGTCAGCGTCTGGACCATCTTCCTTGGCTGCCGCTCCATCGACTGCATCGAGGCATCGGACCTCTGCATCGGCGCCGAGGCATCGGGCGACTGCATCGACGTCGGTGGTACCGAGACTTCGTCTGCTGATGTCGTCGGACGGAGGTGCATCGTCAGGAGTGCAGGTGAGGGCTGTCCATTCCCCTGCTGGTGGCGGTGAGCCTTCGGGTGGGTCTCCTCCTACCCTGAGGGCTCCTGCGGTACAGCCCCCCCCGGGATCGACCTTCTTCGGTCTCGGCCCCGAGGAAGCGACGGATGGATTCTACGTCCTCCTCGTCGGTGCCGGGGAGCTCCGGTGACATGCTTCGGAAGAAGTCGAAGAAGCATCGACACCGGTCTCCTCCCCGTGTCGGCACCGAGAGCTCTGGGTCGCCGAGGGATTCGGCACCCAGCAGGCATCGGCACCGAGAGGACCGCTCACCCTCTGTTCAGGAGGTGTCGATGCGCTCCACTCTGGACAGCCCGGAACAGCCTCCTCGCCCGGAACAGGTTCTGACGTCGACGCCTGCATCGACCTCTCAGCCTTTTTCTGCAGCCACTCTGAACGAGAGCCTCCGGGCCGTTCTCCCAGAGATTCTGGGAGAGCTGTTGCGCCCTACCCCTCTGGTACCGGCGGTGCTTGCGCCTCTGGTACCGTCGAGCGTGGCGCCGGCTGGTCCATCGCCCAGGTTGAGGTCCCCGACGTCGGTACCGCGTGCGGTGCCGACCGCGGCCACCTCCCAGGAAGGCTCCCCGACTACGTCGGCGGAGGGAGCTTCGCCGATGCGGGCGAGGGAGTCTACCTCTCGACGCCCCCATCGTGGACGTGGCTCCACGGAGTCGAGCCGGGCGAGGTTGCAGACACAGGTCCGTGAACTTGTGTCTGACACCGAGGGTGAGGCCTCGTGGGAGGACGAAGAAGACCCCAGATATTTCTCTGACGAGGAGTCTGAGGGTCTTCCTTCTGATCCCACTCCCTCTCCTGAAAGGCAGCTTTCTCCTCCTGAGAGTCTGTCTTTCGCTTCCTTTGTCCGGGAGATGTCTACGGCCATCCCCTTCCCGGTGGTTGTGGAGGACGAGCCCAGGGCTGAAATGTTTGAGCTCCTGGACTATCCTTCTCCACCTAAGGAAGCGTCCACTGTTCCCTTGCATCATGTCCTGAAAAAGACATTGCTTGCGAACTGGACCAAGCCATTAAGTAATCCCCACATTCCCAAGAAGATCGAGTCCCAGTACCGGATCCATGGGGACCCAGAGCTGATGCGCACTCAGTTGCCTCACGACTCTGGAGTTGTGGATTTGGCCCTAAAGAAGGTTAAGAGTTCTAGGGAGCATGCTTCGGCGCCCCCGGGCAAAGACCCTAGAACCTTAGACTCCTTTGGGAGGAAGGCCTACCATTCTTCTATGCTCGTGGCCAAGATCCAGTCTTACCAGCTCTACACGAGCATACACATGCGGAACAATGTGCGGCAGTTGGCGGGCTTGGTTGATGCTCTTCCCCCTGAGCAAGCCAAGCCTTTTCAGGAGGTGGTCAGGCAGCTGAAGGCGTGCAGAAAATTCCTGGCCAGAGGAGTTTATGACACTTTTGATGTTGCGTCCAGGGCCGCTGCTCAAGGTGTGGTGATGCGCAGGCTCTCATGGCTGCGTGCCGCCGACCTGGAGAATAGAATCCAGCAGCGGATTGCGGACTCGCCTTGCCGTGCGGACAACATTTTTGGGGAAAAAGTCGAGCAGGTGGTAGAGTCTCTCCACCAGCGGGACACCGCATTCGACAAGTTCTCCCGCCGGCAGCCTTCAGCATCTACCTCTACAGGTAGAAGATTTTTCGGGGGAAGGAAGACTGGTCCCTATGCTTCTGGTAAGCGTAGGTACAATCCTCCTTCCCGACAGCCTGCGGCCCAGGCTAAGCCCCAGCGCGCTCGCTCTCGTCAGCAGCGTGCGCCTCAGCAAGGCCCCGCGGCTCCCCAGCAGAAGCAAGGGGCGAGCTTTTGACTGGCTCCAGCAGAGCATAGCCGACGTCCAAGTGTCAGTGTCGGGCGACCTGCCAGTCGGAGGGAGGTTGAAAGCTTTTCACCAAAGGTGGCTTCTCATAACCTCCGATCAGTGGGTTCTGCAAATAGTCCGGCAAGGATACACCCTCAATTTGGCCTCAAAACCTCCAAATTATCCACCGGGAGCTCAGTCTTACAGCTTCCAGCACAAGCAGGTACTTGCAGAGGAACTCTCCGCCCTTCTCAGCGCCAATGCGGTCGAGCCCGTGCCATCCGGGCAGGAAGGGCTGGGATTCTATTCCAGGTACTTCCTTGTGGAAAAGAAGACAGGGGGGATGCGTCCCATCCTAGACCTAAGGGCCCTGAACGAATATCTCCTAAAAGAAAAGTTCAGGATGCTTTCCCTGGGCACCCTCCTTCCCATGATTCAGCAAAACGATTGGCTATGCTCTCTGGACTTGAAGGATGCCTATACTCACATCCCGATACTGCCAGCTCACAGACAGTATCTGCGATTTCAGCTGGGCACACGCCACTTCCGGTACTGTGTGCTACCCTTTGGGCTCGCCTCTGCGCCCAGGGTGTTCACAAAGTGCTTGGCTGTAGTAGCAGCGGCACTTCGCAGGCTGGGGGTGCACGTGTTCCCATATCTCGACGATTGGCTGGTGAAGAACACTTCCGAGGCAGGAGCCCTGCAGTCCATGCAGATGACTATTCGCCTCCTGGAGCTACTGGGGTTTGTGATAAATTATCCAAAGTCCCATCTTCTCCCAGTGCAGAAACTCGAATTCATAGGAGCTCTGCTGGATTCTCGGACGGCTCGCGCCTATCTCCCAGAGACGAGGGCCAACAACTTGTTGTCTCGCGGGTGCGAGCGTCCCAGCAGATCACAGCTCGGCAGATGTTGAGATTGCTGGGCCACATGGCCTCCACAGTTCATGTGACTCCCATGGCCCGCCTTCACATGAGATCTGCTCAATGGACCCTAGCCTCCCAGTGGTATCAGGCCGCCGGGGGTCTAGAGGACGTGATCCACCTGTCCACGAGTTTTCTCAAATCCCTATATTGGTGGACGATTTGCTCCAATTTGACTCTGGGACGTCCCTTCCAAATTCCTCAGCCACAAAAGGTGCGGACCACGGATGCTTCCCTCCTGGGATGGGGAGCTCATGTCGATGGGCTTCACACCCAAGGAAGCTGGTCCCTCCAGGAACGCGATCTGCAGATCAATCTTCTGGAGTTACGAGCGATCTGGAACGCTCTGAAGGCTTTCAGAGATCGGCTGTCCCACCAAATTATCCAAATTCAGACAGACAACCAGGTTGCCATGTACTATGTCAACAAGCAGGGGGGCACCGGATCTCGCCCCCTGTGTCAGGAAGCCGTCAGCATGTGGCTCTGGGCTCGCCGTCACGGCATGGGGCTCCAAGCCACATATCTGGCAGGCGTAAACAACAGTCTGGCCGACAGGTTGAGCAGGATTATGCAACCTCACGAGTGGTCGCTCAATTCCCGTGTGGTACGACAGATCTTCCAGGTGTGGGGCACCCCCTTGGTAGATCTCTTCGCATCTCGAGTGAACCACAAAGTCCCTCAGTTCTGTTCCAGGCTTCAGGCCCACGGCAGACTGGCATCGGATGCCTTCCTCCTGGACTGGGGGGAGGGTCTGCTGTATGCTTATCCTCCCATACCTCTGGTGGGGAAGACTTTGTTGAAACTCAAGCAAGATCGAGGCACCATGATTCTGATTGCTCCTTTTTGGCCGCGTCAGATCTGGTTCCCTCTTCTTCTGGAGTTGTCCTCCGAAGAACCGTGGAGATTGGAGTGTTTTCCGACCCTCATCACGCAGGACGAAGGGGCACTTCTGCATCCCAGCCTCCAGTCGCTGGCTCTTACGGCCTGGATGTTGAGGGCGTAGACTTTGCCTCTTTGGGTCTGTCAGAGGGTGTCTCCCGCATCTTGCTTGCTTCCAGGAAAGATTCCACTAAGAGAAGTTACTTCTTCCATTGGAGGAGGTTTGCCGTCTGGTGTGACAGCAAGGCCCTAGATCCTCGCTCTTGTCCTACACAGACCCTGCTTGAATACCTTCTGCACTTGTCTGAGTCTGGTCTCAAGACCAACTCTGTAAGGGTTCACCTTAGTGCAATCAGTGCTTACCATTACCATGTGGAAGGTAAGCCGATCTCAGGACAGCCTTTAGTTGTGCGCTTCATGAGAGGCTTGCTGTTGTCAAAGCCCCCTGTCAAGCCTCCTACAGTGTCATGGGATCTCAATGTCGTTCTCACCCAGCTGATGAAACCTCCTTTCGAGCCACTGAATTCCTGCCATCTGAAGTACTTGACTTGGAAGGTCATTTTCTTGGTGGCAGTTACTTCAGCTCGTAGAGTCAGTGAGCTTCAGGCCCTGGTAGCCCAGGCCCCTTACACCAAATTTCATCATAACAGAGTAGTCCTCCGCACTCACCCTAAGTTCTTGCCAAAGGTCGTGTCGGAGTTCCATCTAAACCAGTCAATTGTCTTGCCAACATTCTTTCCCCGTCCTCATTCCTGCCCTGTTGAACGTCAGCTGCACACATTGGACTGCAAGAGAGCATTGGCCTTCTACCTGGAGCGGACACAGCCCCACAGACAGTCCGCCCAATTGTTTGTTTCTTTTGATCCCAATAGGAGGGGAGTGGCTGTAGGGAAACGCACCATATCCAATTGGCTAGCAGATTGCATTTCCTTCACTTAAGCCCAGGCTGGGCTGGCTCTTGAGGGTCATGTCACGGCTCATAATGTTAGAGCCATGGCTGCGTCGGTAGCCCACTTGAAGTCAGCCTCCATTGAAGAAATTTGCAAAGCTGCGACGTGGTCATCTGTCCACACATTCACATCTCATTACTGCCTGCAGCAGGATACCCGACGCGACAGTCGGTTCGGGCAGTCAGTTCTTCAGAACCTGTTTGGGCTTTAGGATCCAACTCCACCCCCCGAGGGCCCTGTTTGTTCTGTTCCAGGCTGCACTCTCAGTTAGTTGGTAAATTTTTTAGGTCAATTTCAGTTATGTCCTCGCCGTTGCGAGGCCCAATTGACCATGGTTGTTGTTTTGAGTGAGCCTGGGGGCTAGGGATACCCCATCAGTGAGAACAAGCAGCCTGCTTGTCCTCGGAGAAAGCGAATGCTACATACCTGTAGAAGGTATTCTCCGAGGACAGCAGGCTGATTGTTCTCACATACCCGCCCGCTTCCCCTTTGGAGTTGAGTCTTCCCTTGAAGTGTATTGTCTTGCTACATACTGGACTGGCCGGCTCGAGCCGGTTTCGGGCGGGAAGACGGCCGCGCATGCGCGGTGCGCATGGGCGCGCGAGGACTAGCAAAGGCCTTTGCTAGTAAACTTTCCGATGGAGGGGGCTGCCGAGGACGTCAACCCATCAGTGAGAACAATCAGCCTGCTGTCCTCGGAGAATACCTTCTACAGGTATGTAGCATTCGCTATGTGCTACTTTTTGTGTATACCCTACCTTAATTTGTACCTGTCCTTTTCAGGGCACAGACCGTATAAGTCTGCCCAGCACTATCCCCGCCTCCCAACCACCAGCCCCGCCTCCCACCACCGGCTCTGGCACAGACCCTATAAGTCTGCCCAGCACTATCCCTGCCTCCCACCACCGGCTCTGGCACAGACCCTATAAGTCTGCCCAGCACTATCCCTGCCTCCCACCACCGGCTCTGGCACAGACCCTATAAGTCTGCCCAGCACCATCCCCGCCTCCCACCACCGGCTCTGGCACAGACCGTATAAGTCTGCCCAGCACCATCCCCGCCTCCTGCCACCGGCTCTGCCACCCAATCTCGGCTAAGCTCCTTAGGATCCATTCCTTCTGAACAGGATTCCATTATGTTTATCCCACGCATGTTTGAATTCCGTTACCGTTTTAATTTCCACCACCTCCCGCGGGAGGGCATTCCAAGCATCCACTACTCTCTCTGTGAAAAAATACTTCCTGACATTTTTCTTGTCTGCCCCCCTTCAACCTCATTTCATGTCCTCTCGTTCTACCGCCTTCGCATCTCCGGAAAAGGTTCATTTGCGGATTAATACCTTTCAAATATTTGAACGTTTAAGTTTGATGTTAAACTGTACTTACTGCCTTGTGTGATTCTCTTCATAAAGGAGGTTAATAAATCCAAATAAATAAATAAATAAATGTCTTATTCCAAGTATTCTAATTAACACTGTAACCGAAGAGCTAGCTATATTCAGAATGAAAAATAACAAAATAATCCAAACTGAAGTAAAATCAAAAATTCAAGAAGCATTTTGAAGGCTGTAACGTAATTCCACAATTAAAGGACCGTTTTCACTGAGGAGCCCTTTTACTAAGATTTGCTATGAAAAGGGCTTAGAATGGCCTAAAATGGGATTTCCCACTCACTGAGCTTATTTCTAGCACATCCATAAAATAAGGCATTTTCGATTTTATTTACTTGCAGATCGTGCTGCAATTGTTGCCTATACCTTAAATTGTTTTTTTCTTTCCAGACCATAGATGCAGTAGCGTTAGTCCAGAGATCCAACGTGCGTTACTTCTGAGTATCCCAGACTTAATAGCGACTGCAGTTTTTCATGTTCCTGCCAAAACTTGATATCAGCGTTTACTGATTTCAGATTTCAACTTAATTATCCCAAGTTGAGATGAAGGCAACAAATGCAGCAATTAAAGACTCCTGAGGCAGGCCCTTTGGCTGTAAAACGACCGTGTAGAGTCTGTTGATTGACCAGTAAACACTATATTTAAGAGCATTGTCCAATCCTTCTCTTTTGAGTCATCTTCGCTGTTTCCTGTGTGTGTGTTTGTTCAAGTGAAGAACTGGGAGTACCATCTGTCGGTCCCTATCCTTCTCAAGAAGATTGACACCATGTACTGGATTCAGTCTTCCCCTGGGTTTGATAGGCCCCGGTTGCCTCATGATTCCTGCTCTCTGTATCCATCTCCTGAATTGACATCACATACTTCCGGGTTCGTCACAAGCAGAAGTGATCAACCACACGAGGTTTCTCGGCTTCAGAATGTTGGAGGTGCATTCTATTAAATAGGATTGGTCAGTTCCTTGAAGCACAGTCAGAGCTCAGCGTCCTGCAAAGTAACGCTCAGACACCAGAGAGAGGGGGGGGGGGGGGCTGACACCAGAGAGGGAGGGGGGGCCTGACACCAGAGAGAGAGAGAGGGAGGGGGGGCCTAACACCAGAGGGGGGGGGGGGTATCTTTGTCACACACACACTCTCTCACAGTCAATGTCTTTCTCTTACTCTCACACACTGTCTCACACACTCTATATCTCACACTGTATCACAGTCACTCTATGTGTCACACAGTCACTCACACACTCTCTTGGTCTCATACACTGAGTCTCACAGAGAGTCTGTGTCTCACACACACTCTCTCACACACACACACTGTATCTGTGTGAAACACTTTCTCTCACACTGTGTCTCACATACACACTTGCACACACTCTCATTCTCACACACACTCTCTCTCTCTCACAGACACACTCGCACCCAGACTCACTCTGTCTCACACACACACACACACACACTCGCACATTCACTCTCTCTCTCACACACAGTCACTCTCACATACACTCTCTCAAACATACACACTCCGAGGAAAACCTTGCTAGCGCCCATTTCATTTGTGTCAGAAACAGGCCTTTTTTTACTAGTATTGAAATAAAATGAAAGGGAGGCCCAATGAATGAAGTGCTATACCACTTGGCAACGAAACACATTGCCTTTTTACAAAAGAAAGTGGTGTTTTGGCTGAGGGCTCCCTTTATCACACATATATATCTATGTATTTATAAAAAGGTTAAAAAAAGATATTTGTGATATTTCTGTCTGTACGGAACAGCAGATTTTTGAATTTGGAGTGCTATTAGCCCGGACTTAAAGCAGATATTGAGTCTTGGTTTTTTGGTTTTTTAGACATTGGATATGACGTTACTCGATTTCAACCCTGCAGTCTTATTCAGTTGAATTAAATAATAACAAATCATAGCCTTAGTAGTGTTGAGAGCAAATTCTGATTGCTATTGAGAAATGCTGTCAGTGTGCTAGGCCCTATGCAAATGCCTCACAGCTCAGCTCTGTGAAAGGAGAGAGTAGGAAGTGTGAACACAACCAATAGAGACAGAAGGTGAAGTTTATAGGAAAGGACAAATGTGTCAGAAGTCAGGATTTTGTCAGGAGGTTATAAGAGCGTTTGAAAGCAAATACTTTTCTCTGATCATTTTAGATCTCCTTTTACTAAGCGGTGGTAAGCCCAACACGGGCCTGCCGCTCGCTATACAGGAAGTACCACCGGGCTACCGTAGCAGTCCAACGCTGCAGGTTACTGCTGGGTAAGCACAGGAGCACTTATCGCCACCTCAATGGGTGGCGGTAAGGGCTCCCGCTCCTGAAATGGCCGCACAGCAAGTGCTTTACTTGCTGCGTGGCCATTTCCTGTAGGAAAGCGAGACTTCCCTTTTACCAGCTGCAGTAAAAGAGGACCTCGGCCCGGGGCCCCGCCCCTGCCGCCCTCGCCCCCCCCCCCCCCCAGGTTGCCGCTGCTTCCCCCCCTCCACCCCCCGAGCTCGCCGCCGTCGCTTCCCTCTCTACCCCCCCCCCCCCCCGAGGTCGCCGCCGCTCTACCCCCTCTGTCTGCCACTGGGCTGGGCCCCCTGCATTGAAATCGCAGACTCACCTCTGTGAAAGCAGCGCTGCAGGCAGCAGAACTCCGCCCTTCGGCCCTCCTTCCCTCGTGTTCCGCCCTCGTGGAAGTTATGTCAGATGAGGGCGGGACACAGGGAGGGAAGGAAGGCCGAAGGGAGGCGTTCTGCTGCCTGCAGCGCTGCTTTCACGGAGGGGAGAGTATGATTTCAATGCAGGGGGTAGACGGTCAACGACGGAGGGCGGGTGGGACTGTGACGCCGAGCCCGGGGAATTTTGTCCCCCCTGCCCCCCCTCTCGGTGGCTATGGCTGACGCCAGCGCAGGCCCCTTTTTGCCGCAGCTTGGTAAAAGGGGCTCTAAGTTAATATTCCATTGGTTACACATTTGAGCTAGGTTACCTGGCATGTGCGTAAAGATGGAGACTTCAGTCAAAGGAGGGTATCAGGAAACTGGGGGGCTATTTTGTAGATGTTACAATAAAAATGTAAGATATTTTTCACTGTTTGTTCTGGCGATTGGAATAGTCCCAATGTGAGTGAAAGAAGTTGATGAAATGTTTAGAATGATTTGTGTGCAATTATATCTTGCTAGATACTGTAATTTGATCATATGATCATTTCGCTTTTAATCAAGCTTTAGGAAAGAAAGGGAGGCTGAGAGGATTTTTTTTTTTTTTTTTAAATTTAAGAACCCCGTACTGTTCAAATAATACAAACATTCTCTCTTTCTTTCTTTCTTCGTTCCCCTCAGGCATCTGATTTGATTGAAGAACTAGAGCAGTGTGTTGCCCAATTAAAACAGCAGCTACAAGAAACAGAACATCAAAGGCAGCAACAGCTGAGGGTAAGGCCTGAATTCCTAACTCAAGGAAAGTCCTTTAAACCTCTTTCCCATGATTTACGCGAAGCAGTTCTCCTTGCTCAGATACAGTAAAGTGCACTTTGGATTTATTAGGAGAGGCTCTACCCTGAAAAACTCTCCTTTCCTGAGAGGGCTTGACCAGCTTAGCTAATAGGATTCTAAAGTGGCTTAAACGGTCCCTCTGCCCTGCCATAATATAATCTCTGGCTAATTTCTTTATTTTTATTTATTTATTGCATTTGTATCCCACATTTTCCCACCTATTTGCAGGCTCAGTGTGGCTTACAATACATTGTGAATGATGGAAATACAATTTGTTGCAGTACGGTTATGGGTTACATTGTGAAGAGTTATGGGAAGACAAAGTCAAAACATCATTTGGGGAATAGAACAATGGAATGTAACAATGGGAAAATGATAGGGCGATAAACAATAGCAAGAGAACATTAGGGTATAACAATTTTATCTGTGGGTAGAGTTTTAAGTGTGGTGAAAGTATGGGGGAAGAGAATTCAGAAAAGAGTGTATTGATGCAATTCTATTACATAGTAACATAGTAACATAGTAGATGACGGCAGAAAAAGACCTGCACGGTCCATCCAGTCTGCCCAACAAGATAACTCATATTTGCTGCTTTTTGTGTATACCCTACTTTGATTTGTACCTGTGCTCTTCAGGGCACAGACCGTATAAGTCTGCCCAGCAGTATCCCCGCCTCCCAACCACCAGCCCCGCCTCCCACCACCGGCTCTGGCACAGACCGTATAAGTCTGCCCAACACTATCCTCACCTCCCAACCACCAGCCCTGCCTCCCAACCACCGGCTCTGGCACAGACCGTACAAGTCTGTCCAGCACTATCCCCGCCTCCCAACCACCAGCCCCGCCTCCCGATCTCGACTAAGCTTCTGAGGATCCATTCCTTCTGAACAGGATTCCTTTATATTTATCCCACGCATGTTTGAATTCTGTTACCGTTTTCATTTCCACCACCTCCCGCGGGAGGGCATTCCAAGCATCCACCACTCTCTCCGTGAAAAAATACTTCCTGACATTTTTCTTGAGTCTGCCCCCCTTTCAATCTCATTTCATGTCCTCTCATTCTACTGCCTTCCCATCTCCGGAAAAGGTTCGTTTGCGGATTAATACTTTTCAAATATTTGAACGTCTGTATCATATCACCCCTGTTTCTCCTTTCCTCCAGAGTATACATGTTTAGTTCAGCAAGTCTCTCCTCATACGTCTTGTAACACTTATTAGTGTGTATGTGTTTCATGTGTTTTGATCCTTGCAGTAAATTTTCTCAAAGAGATGAGTCTTCAATAGTTTGCGGAAGTTGGTTAATTCGTAGATCGTTTTCAGGTTGCGTGGTAGTGTATTCCAGAATTGCGTGCTTATATAAGAGAAGGTTGATGCATGCAGTACTTTGTATTTTATGCCTTTGCACTTAGGGAAGTGGAGATTGAGGAAAGTTCGGGATGATCTTTTACAGCACATTGTGGTGCTGTCCTGCTTAGTATATGGAAACAAACTACAGCAGATCAGGGGCTCTAAAACAATAAATAATAAACATTGCATTGTTTTTTTATGGTCTTGTATACATTTTCACGTATATGATTGCAATTTTGTTTATTATTTATTGTTTTAGAGCCCCTGACGCAGCCCTTTTGGGCGAAACATAGCCTGTATTGGGCACTTTTTACTCTGAGGTGTTTACCTTATCAATAACGTTTGTTTGTTTGATCTACTGTGGTTTGTTTCCACGTTGGATTTTGCATCTGCCTTCTTGTTTTCTGGGACTACTGTAGTATGTCGCAGACTACTACGCAATGCTTGTGCCAATATGGCAGGCAGAGAGAATTTTTTTGGGGGGGCAGGGGCAGCCTGAGGCGACGAATGAGCTGGCGCTCCACTGCCCCCGCCACGATCTGACATCTCCCCCCCCTTCCTTTCCCAATCCCCTTCCCTGAATGTACTTTTTTTTTTTTTGCTTTTCAAAAGGCGGAGGCGGTGGCAGTGATTTCCATAGGCCATCCTGCCGCCGATCCCGGCCCCTTTTCTGTACTGCTGCGGCCCTCCTCCGAGGAAACGGGAAGTTACATCAGAGAGGCGGGTTGCAGTAGAGAGAAGGGGTCGGGACCGGCGACAGGGCAGCCTATGAGAATCGCTGCTGCCAATGTTGCCACCGCCGCCTTTTAAAAAACAAGGAAAGAAAAGGTAACTTTGAGGAAGAGGGTTGGTGAAAGATGGGCAGGGGGTGATGCCACCTCAGAAGAGCGCTGCCTGAGGTAAGGCTGTCACTGGGAGGGGGGGGGGGGAAAGAATTCAGTAAATGGTGCCCAAAGTTATACGTTGGGAAGATCCACGCTAAACTGGTATTCTGCTGTCCATGGATCTTCCTGGCACATAACTTTGGGTGCCATTTACCGAATGCTAGTTTAGTGCCGATCTCGCGCCTATCTTTGCTGAAACCTGGTGTACATTCTGGTGTGCAACTGGTGGCAGTTAAGGGTGTTAATGACACTATTCTGTAACATCTGGGACTGCCCCCGACCCACACAGGCCCCTCCCATGGCCATGCTTCCTTTTTAGTTACGCACTATAAAATTTAGGCACACATTTTATAGAATAGGGCACTGGACAGATCTGCACATAAACCCAAATGACTGCCAATTGACATCCGTTGTTGAACAGCTCATTAACTAACTAATTAGGTTGTGCGATCTGTACCCAAATTTCCACATCCAACTTTGGGAGACCTATATAGAATCTGGGGGATTATTTGCAAAGTCAAAGGTAAAATCCTCCTCCTTCCGAATGATACATTTTATACAGCAGTAACAGTGAACCAGACTATCTCAGCCCCCGATGCTCAGAAGCGAGTGTGGGCACTAGAGGGTATTAGCGCCGGACTAGCGCCAAATGCTGGGACCGAGCACGTGAACCAGTGATCTTGCCATTTCTAATATATTCATCTGCAGTGCTCAGAGAAGTGCGCGCCTCACAAGGGCTCGGAGCTGCTGTCAGGGGTACCGTCTCCGGGCAGTAACTTGCTTTTCTCCAGTTTCAGGCGCTACATGTCAAAAGTACAATTTTTGTTTTTTTTGTTTTTATTATCTGGCCACTAGTTTCTCATTTGTTTCTTGGTTTTTTTGTTTAACTATTCAACGCTTCAGGTAAAGTCATGGCACCTTAAAATCAAATAAAACTCAAGAAAATTAAGGAGTAGCAGGCCTGTTACTAAAGCACTTCTTGGAAACTAAGCATTTTGCTTCTGTTCAACTCATCTTCCTTTGCTGCACTGCCCTCCCCCCCCCCCCCCCCCCCGGTTGGACTGGGCATGAGCACAAGAGCTGCCCTTAAGGAAATCTGCCCATAAGCAAAGTTCTTGTGTGCATGTCACTGTCACAGTCCCACGGCTTAACTTCCTATGCTCAACGCTAACAGCGCACATATCAGTTGAATACTATTAGCGTCTAGCATGAGGGAGTTATTTTTGGGCGCTCTTCTGGCGGTATTTTCTGTCGCAGTTCAGAACTGCGCCAGAGTTTTGATTATCTGGCTGTGTCAGTGCCTCTTTTTGAAAACAGCCCTCATGGCTTTAAATTAATTTCGGCTTAATGTCAGGATCTCTAGGGGTTCCTTTTACTAAGGTGCGCCGAGAAATGGCCTGCGCTGGTGTGGACTCGTGTATTGGACGTGCACAGGTCCATTTTTCAGTGCACCTGCAAAAAAAAGGCCATTTTTTGGGGGGGGGGGGGGTCGAAAATGGACGTTCGGCAAAATGAAAATTGGTGTGCATCCATTTTGGGCCTGAGACCTTACCACCACCCATTGACTTAGTGATAATATCTCACGCGTTAACCGGGTGGTGATCGTCAGCACGCGTACAATGCCGATTACTGCTCGGTTAGCGCCACGCACCTGAAAATGTTCCGGCGTGCGTAATGGATGCACGTAAAAAATGAAATTACCTCCCGGGCCACGCAGTAGCTGGGCGGTAGTTCAAAATTGACGTACATAGGATGCACCTACGCAGCTTAGTAAAAGGGCCCCTGGGATTATTATAATGATTCCTCCATTCTGGGAATCTGACTTTGGTTCCTGAGCCTGGTTTCTACTGTTCGGGCCGTAATGTTCACCAGCAGCGGAAGAAGGAGTCTGACCTGTCATGCAACAGTGACATCTGCTGTGCAGACTCAGTCTGTATGTGTGTTGTTGAGTTAATGCCATTGGCTAGGCTGTCTAGAAAATGGGGAGGGTTAAAAATCTGGGGAAAAGTTCCTTGTGGTCAGAAATGTAGCCTCATCATGATGTAATCCCCCTCAAGCACAATCTGCTTTTAAGTGAGCCGATCAAAGGAGTGGGAGAAAACTGCTGGTCTAGAAGAAAACGTCAGTTTCTTCATCTGAAAAAGAATTTCCTTGCATTAAACTCATTTCCTCTTTGCTAACTTTTTTGGAAGCCAGTGTTTCTAGAAGTGTAAGGAAATCTATATTCATTATCTGCTGTGAAGTATTCTAGAAATACAGTGCACTCCATTTAAGTGCACGTCGGATAAGCGCATGCTATGTTTAACTGCATGCCGTACTTCGGTCCCATTTTTGGCGCCATCAATTTCTATGGGGACTAACTTCGGTTTAGCGCACCACTGATAAGTGCAAGATTTGCTTATATGCATGGTTTAAGACTGCTCCTCTGCAGGAAAGACTTCGCATAAGCGTGCGCACGGAATATGGAAACCGATTGGCGCGTGACAACCAACGAGATTTCAAATTTACTGCCCCTTTAACTGCCACAGGCAGAATAAGTGAAAGAATGTTGTTAGAATGTATACTGGAGTCGTCGTCGCGGCAGAACTGTAAGGCTTTAACACTGGCTGAACGAATAGAAGCTCTTAAAAAATTAGAAAACAAACAAAGTCAAGCATCTATTGCTAAAGAATATGGTGTCAATCCCAGTCAAATTTCACGTGTCTTGAGGCAGAAAGATCAGCTTCTGGAAGACTGGCAAAACAATACAGATCCACACAGGAAATGTAAACGGGCGTGAAAAGCTGAGGATGTAGAAGATGCTCTTCTTCGGTGGTTTTCTCGAGTCAGGAGCAGACAGTTTCCTGTCAGTGGTCCACTGCTTATGGAGAAAGCTAACCAGCTAGCTGAAAGTCTTGTACTAACTGAATTCAAAGCTACTGTTGGATGGTTGGAAAGATTGAAGGAGAGGAACAACATAAAATTCAAGAAACAACATGGTGAGAAACAAGATTCTGATGACTTTGGTGCTGAAAATTGGGTTGTTACAGTTCTTCCTACCATCTTGAGCGAGTTTGCACCTCGTGACATTTTCAATGCTGACGAAAACGGTCTGTATTGGCGAGCGATTCCTGATGGAACACTTGCATTCAAACATGCTGAAACTACTGGAGGTAAAACGTCGAAGGACCGACTGACGATCCTCCTTTGCTGCAATATGGATGGGAGTGAGAAGTTGGAACCCCTCGTCATTGGAAAGAGCAAACAGCCCCGTTGCTTCAAGAAAGTTAAGCGACTTCCTGTGTCATACGAGGCTAACGCAAATTCATGGATGACTGGGGAAATTTGGAAGCAGTGGCTAAAGAAGTTAGACACTAGAATGTGGACACAAAAGCGTCAGATTTTGTTGCTTTGTGATAATTGTGCTGCACACAGGGATGATGTCAGGCTGTCTAACGTCAAGGTGGTCTTCCTGCCACCAAACACTACCTTTCTGATCCAACCTATGGATCAGGGCATAATAGCCAATTTCAAACAACATTATCGGGCTCTTGTGCTATGTTGTCTGATGAGCATTATGGATGACCAGACTGGCAAGGCTAAACTTGTTGTTGAACTGGCTCGTAATCTGTCACTGTTGGATTCCCTACATATAAAGAAAGAAGCCTGGAATCATGTTACACAGGCAACCATTGTGAACTGCTACAAGCGGGCAAACTTTGTTAAGGATGTGGAGAGGGACGAAACAGATGGCAGCTGTTGCAAACACGTCAGATGAACAGGTTATTGACATCCCAGCCGGTGTTACTGAAGAGGAGTTTCATCGTTATGTAGCTGTTGATTACGATCTACAAACAGCTGATGACAGTACTGATGTCGAGATATGCGCTTACACGCAGGCAACAGCGGCTGATGATGAAACAGGATGAAATGAGCAGCGAGGCGCATGCTGATGAAATTCAACAACCTCCTCCTGTCACTTTTGCAAGAGCGCTGGAGAGTCTCAACACTGTGTGGGCCTAACTGGAGGCCACTGGATGTCAGTGCTATGACAGTTTTTACCATCTGGCAGACGTAGTCTATGGAACTCACAGACCCAATAGTGTACAGAGGACTATAACCGATCACTTCAAGTAAGCCTAACATCAGTTAACAGAGACTGTATACTGTACGTATAATAATAAACAGTACTGTACATTTGTTTATCAGATGTCAAGCTTCTTTGGGTCACAACGGTTAAGTGCACGCTCTGGTTAACTGCTTGCATTTCTTTGGTCCCAGACCCTTGCACTTAAACGGATTGTACTGTACTAGTAACAGTTACACATACAGACATATGGTATGATAATAAGAACATAAGAATAGCCATACTGGGTCAGACCAATGGTCCATCTAACCCAGTATCCTGCTTCTAGCAGTGGCCAATCCAGGTCACAAGTACCTGGCAGAAACCACATCCAACATTAGCTTGGACAAAAACAGTGGAAGCTAGCCTTCTGCAAGAAATACCCAAGTTCTAAAAAAAGATGCAGAAGGAACCTAACTGACTTGCAAAACAAAGTTGATATAAATAATAATTAAAAATAACACAAATTTAAACTTCAACTTTTTTTAACAGATTTAAATCACCAATAAAAAACTCTACATGGCCATCTTTTGTTGACTTGCCTGCATTATCAAAAGATGGCCATGTAGTGGGTTTTTTTTATTGGCGATTTAAATCTGTTAAAAAAGTTGTAGTTTAAATTTGTGTTATGATATGATATAGTACGTGTGTTCTACCAACTCCCAGCAGTTAGCTTCAAAGCTGATTCCAAATATACACAAGAACAGTTATATCAATTTACAAATGAGATTTCTGAAAAAGATAAGTCTTTAAGTTTTTGCGAAAGGGGAAATAAGTAGGCATAGTCCTTAGTGTAACTGGCAAAAAGCAGCATAGCTGAACAGCCTTCTAACAGAAAGATAATTGTAGTGAACTTTTATGATATAATAAAAAATAGACGATGATCAGCATCTCTAGAACGATTAGGAGATATAGGAAAAGCAAATAATTTTACCAGGTACTCTGGACACTGACCATCAAACATTTTATATACCCAACAAGCTATCTCACATCCTGCATCTGATTGGGCTATATTTTGTTTGCATTTGCAAATGATTTCTCAGATATCGCATACACAAAAAGAGCTTGAATTGGTCCATATTTGGAAATTGTAAGCAGATATCAACTATAGCTATTGTATGTTCATTCATGTATCTTCCACGTACATTATTCATGAGTCTGTCATTAAAAAACAGTTTGTCTCTCGTGGACAGTATGTTTTCCATTTGACTTGACGCCTGGATCAGAAATAATTAAACAATCAGACTGCAAATTTCTAATAAGTTTCCTTGTGAAATATAAATATTAATAGGGGAACAGATTTGCACTGTATTACATTTGCCAGAATGGTCGTGTCCTTGTTCATCAGAGGAATTATAAGAGAGCAACTTAATTCTGTATATCTGAATTTAGATTTAATGCATGCTTTTTTCAGTGGTAGCTCAAAGTGTGTTACATTCAGGTGCACTAAGTATTTTCCTGTCCATGTTGGTGGGGGGGGGGGAGGTTAGAGAATGGTGGCAGAAGAAAGGAAGGGAGACCAGTCTCCACACTTTGAAAGACAACAGCAAAACAGTGGAGATGACCAAAAGAACAGCATGCAGCCAAAAAAGCCTTCAGTAGGGACCCTTATTGAAAACTGCTGAAATAACAATCATTGAAGAGCACATTTCTATTCAAGTGACTCGACACAGGCCGTGTTTCGGCTATACTGCCTGCATCAGGAGTCCAAAATAGGTCATAACTTGCATATCCAAGATGTAAAAAATCATAAATATAGCACCATCTGGTTTATAAAATAAAATGACAATATGAACCAAAGAAAGCAACTACCGTGCAGAAGTTGGAAAAGAAATGTCGGTAATTCCGCCAAGGATAGCCGAAACACGGCCTGTGTCAAGTCCCTTGAATAGAAATGTGCTCTTCAGGAGAATGATGGCGTCATCCTTTGCACCTGCCCTTATGAGCTGGCACTTATGCGTGCCTTGGAACGAGTTTTGTATCCCCTTCTGTTGCCCTGTTAAAATGGGGAATACATGCCAATATTTTAGGCTCACCCAAACCGTTCCCTCTCCATACCTTAACCATAACTCCTTGAAATCTCTGCCTGGTGTGGCGCTCCACTTGTATATACCGTATTTTTCGGACTATAAGACGCACTTTTTCCCCCCAAAATTTGGGAGGAAAATGGGGGGTGCGTCTTATAGTCCGAAGGTAGATTTGGCCGGCTGGCTGGCTGGCCGCCCGCCCTCCGAGTTCGGTGCCGCCCTCCCCCCGGCCCTGTCACCACTTCTCCCTACTCACGTCACGCGATCTTCCCTGGTGGTCTAGTGACGTCGGGGCAGGAAAGAGCTGCTCTCCGTCCTCCTGTATGCAGCCTGATGGTCTCGGCGAGATTCAAAATGGCCGCCGAGACTTCAATTCTCGGCGGCCATTTTGAATCTCGCCGAGACCGTCAGGCAGCAATGCATACAGGAGGATGGAGAGCAGCGCGCTGGGCAGGAAAGAGGAGGCTCTTTCCTGCCCCGACGTCACTAGACCACCAGGGAAGATCGCGTGAGTAAGGGGAGAGGTGGTGACAGGGCCGGGGGGAGGGGGGAGGAGGTAACCCTGAGGGCGATCCCGAACTTGGAGGGAGGGATTCGGACAAGACGCACCGGAGCACCTAGGTTTTAGAGGAGGGAAAAAGGAAAATTTTTTTTTCCTATTTCCCTCCTCTAAAACCTAGGTGCGTCTTATGGTCCGGTGCGTCTTATAGTCCGAAAAATACGGTAGTACCTTTTTAAGATCACAGTTTGTACATGCAGATGATCTATAATAAATAAATAAATAAAATAAGTTCATAAGCCATTATTTACAAGTAGGTATACTTCTAAAATTAGGGACAAAGCCAGGTTTGTGATTGTGCAACATATATCCAGTTATCACAATCCTGACACGTTTCGACCCGACAGCCTGCTTCAGGGGCCCATCAACTGGATTGTGGTTAGAAATCATTGCTCTTCATGAAAAAGAACCATTTTCTGAAAAGGTATCCTCTTCTGGGTTGTGGCGGAACAAGGACTTTGTTCAGCCTTCTAAATATCACCTGCATGAAAGGAAGCTTTATTAAAGACTTCATTACCCTGTGTATTTCTACCATTGTTTTCTCTGTTTAATTTTTCAGTTTGATTATGCCTCTTGTTTATTGTTCCAGTTACATTTTGTACATGATCTTCAATGAATATATTTGCTAAATGTCTGCTTGTGCAGGAGAAAAACTTTGATGACCTGTCATTTTGGTTATTTTTGCTGTGTTGAATTTATACATGTTGTTTGGTTTTATTGCACACTCTTTAATGTGTGCTCAAGAAAATAGTATGCCTAGAATGAAACAAAAATGCATAGCCCTAGTTGCCAGCATGTTCTCTGAAGTGCAGGGCAAAACGAGAGATTTGCTTGGAACATATACAATAGTCTGGCTGGATTGAAATTGATTAGACTTGAATGCTGATTTGGATTGTATTCAGAGGGGTTAGAGAAGGTACAGCTAATAGAAATAACATGTCTCTTTGTAGGATCAAGAAAATAAATTTCAGCAGGAGATTCTTCAACTAGAGCGTGCTCAGGAAAAAAAGGTAACGTAATAAAGGCAGATTTTGGGTATATAAACATTAGTAACATAGTAGATGAAGGCAGAAAAAGACCTGCGCAGTCCATTCAGTCTGCCCAACAAGATAAACTCATATGTGCTACTTTTTGTGTATACCTTACCTTGATTTGTACCTGTCCTTTTCAGGGCACAGACCGTATAAGGCTGCCCAGCACTATCCCCGCCTCCCAACCACCAGCCCCGCCTCCCACCACCGGTTCTGGCACAGACCGTATAAGTCTGCCCAGCACTATCCCCGCCTCCAAACCACCAGTCATGCCTCCCACCACCAGTTCTGGCACAGACCGTATAAGTCTGCCCAGCACCATCCCCGCCTCCCAACCACCAGTCCCGCCTCCCACCACCGGCTCTGGTACAGACCGTATAAGTCTGCCGAGCACCATCCCCGCCTCCCACCACCAGCTCTGGCACAGACCGTATAAGTCTGCCCAGCACCATCCCCGCCTCCCAACCACCAGTCCCGCCTCCCACCACCGACTCTGGTACAGACCGTATAAGTCTGCCGAGCACCATCCCCGCCTCCCACCACCAGCTCTGGCACAGACCGTATAAGTCTGCCCAGCACTATCCCCGCCTCCCGCCACCGGCTCTGCCACCCAATCTCGGCTAATCTCCTTAGGATCCATTCCTTCTGAACAGGATTCCTTTATGTTTATCCCAAGCGTGTTTGAATTCTGTTACCGTTTTCATTTCCAGCACCTCCCGCGGGAGGGCATTCCAAGCATCCACTACTCTCTCCGTGAAAAAATACTATTACCTATGCTTTGAGTAAAGTGGTGTGGTAGCCATTCTAGTCCACTTTTAAAGGTAATAGAAATAAAATATAGATAAGACAATAAGCTGATACTAGACAAACTCAAGAGAGAAGAAAAGCTTTCTTAGCCTTAAAGAAAGAGACCCTATTATTAGGTGCTTCTTTCTATTTAAATTACCCATGTAAATGTGTGATGAAATATCAAGGGCTTAAATATAAATTTTTTCTTACCAGAACATTTAAAAACTTTTCTAGATCAAAATTGAATATATAGAGTTAAGATACGGTGTACTGTGTAAATGCTAAATAGAATGCTTTTTACTTATTCCTTATTGTTTTCTCCTAAACACGAGGTCCCCCCACCCTCTATACTTTTTATGGTCTAAAGAGGGCATACCACTTTTCCTTTGTTAAATCATTGTTTTATATTTGATTTGATGTAAAATCATATCTGCCTGTATTTCTAAATTCAAGTATTGTACTTGGTGAATTTACAGTAAATTAATAAACATAAATTTTTAAAAAAATAAGCTGATACCATTTTTATTGGATTAACATTGCATTTTTTGATTAGCTTTTGAAGATAACCCTTCTTCAGATCAGAAATGAGCAAATGTTGACAAATATCAGAATAAGAAAGATCTGAGTTTCTGTCCCTTTGTAAACCTAAATTATACTGCGTTGTCACTCCCTTATAACCCATCCATCTCTCCCTGTTTCTCACCTAACCCACCCCACCCTCTTCCTGTGAGACTGTCATTGGAATGCTTTTATGTTTTATGTATATATTCAGATACTTGTCAACAAGTGAAAACATTCAAGCATTACTATGACAGTCTGACAGGGTGGGAGGATGGGGGTGGGTAGGAAGTATGCATGGGGACATCAAAGTATATCATTGATATTCTAACAGGATGGGTGTGGATAGGTGAGGGGAGGGTGATCAACAGAGAATTAATATACTGCCTTTTTGTAGTTTTTGCAACTGCGTCTCCGCCTCTTGGAAGAACTCACCTGCGAATAAAATCTGAGATTTGGTGAAAGTGAATCTGACCTCTCTGGGAGGCAGATGCACTAAAGCTAAATGAGCCTTTAATGACTCTCCAACGAGGAAAATTTGATCCGTTGCATGCATCAAAGGGCTTTTACCGAGGAAGCCAGCAGCTAACGAAAACGGAATGGAGATGAGCAATTAGTGTGAAAACCCCATTGAAACGACATGCACTAACCTTTTCCGATTGCCTTTACGCAGGAAAAAGGCAGGAAATCTAACGAGAGGTCTGGACCACTCGTTAGGACAGCTCTGTGCCAGGAAAAATCATTAAGTAAAAAAATAAACAAACTTTGAGCCAATCCCAGCGCATTAGCAGAGCTAAAAGCACTGTGATTGGTCCAAAGGATGTCAGAAAACACATAAATAAATAAAAATAAAAAAAGGATCGGGAGGGGGCAAGGGCGCTCATCAGGAGCGTCCTGTACGGACGGCCTTGCCCCCCCCCCCCGCTGCTCCCCACTTTCCGCCGCTCCCCCCACCCCAAAAAAGCAAAATTCTAGCAGCCCCTGCCCCCCTCCCTTTCTCACTACTCTCTCACCTCAGCTCCGCCTCCCGACATCCTCCGTCCTGTGCCCCGCCCCCTTTTGGGGTCGTCGCCGCCATTCCCCTCCTCCATCGGGCCCCCCTCCCTCTTACCGGGCCCGTGCAGCGCCTCTCTCCTCTGTCCGAAGGCGCTGCACGGGCAAGAAGAAAGCTGATGCCTGCCTTCGCCCAGCTTCGATGGCGCGTCTTTCTCCTGCTGGGCCCGCCCCTGTCTAACGTCAGTAACCTACGTAGGTGTTGAATCAGATATTTCCAATATTATACTTATACAGTCTGTGCCAGAGCCAGTGGTGGGAGGCGGGGATAGTGCTGGGCAGACTTATACAGTCTGTGCCAGAGCCGGTGGTGGGAGGCGGGGCTGGTGGTTGGGAGGCGGGGATAGTGCTGGGCAGACTTGTATGGTCTGTGCCCTGAAAATGACAGTTACAAATCAAGGTAAGATATACACAAAAACTAGCACATATGCGTTTGTCTTGTTGGGCAGACTGGATGGACCGTGCAGGTCTTTTTCTGCCGCCATCTACTATGTTACTATACCTGTACCTGGTTTTTATGTAAATGTTAGATCTATGCTTTGTATAGAAATAGAAGATGCTGTTTATTTGTCACCTCATGCAAGTCTTTGGAATATGTTACAGATGTTAATAGGTATTTAAGATAGAAGGTGTTTTGCTGTATCATGCTAGCAAGATATAGCAGTGATGTTTTATTTGTTGCTAGTTAAATTATATTAAGGTTCGATTTTTGGGAGGACTGTAATTGCTTGATTAGCTGCATATGTTGTTCATCGGGTTTTGCAAATCTGCTTAATGTTTATCTCAACTATAAAACCAAAAAAAATGATTTGGGATCTGATAGATTCGGTGACAGTGAGGATGATTGAATTGTGAAAGGACTTAGGAACAGATGCACTAACCCCACGTAAAGAGCCCTTCCCTTACCGATTCCATAGTGAATCAGTAGGGAGCGGCAATGCATCAAAGAAAGGGAATGCAAATGAGCTGCTCGTTGCAGCTCACTTGCATTCTCTAATCCCTTGTAAACAGTCGGAGAATCGGCTGGTAAAGCATGCGCAGAGCAGCCAAACGTTATGCTGGATGCTCTGCGCATGCCAAGGACGTCAAAAAAATAAAACAAACAAACAAACAAAAATGACGAGTGCCTATGGATGGCCTTTATGGACGGCCTTCACCCCCCCCCTGCCTGAGGTCGCTGCCGTCGATCCCCCCTCCCCCCTGCATTGAAAGAGCTTTCCGCAGCCCCACCCCCCGAGGTCGCCGCCGCCACCACTCCCCCTCCCTTGAAATGACAGCTTCCCCGCCATCCTCTGCACCCCTGTGGCCCTGCCCCCGCCGCCCCCCCCCCCCCCGAGGTCGTTGCCGCCGCTCCCCCCTGCACCTGCCCCCCTCCATTTGCGACCGGGCCCTCACAGCACCTCTCACCTCCTTGTGAAGGCGCTGCACCGGCTGCAGCAGGCAACACCAACTGATCGCCTCTCTTCGGATTTCCCTCCTTTTCTCCCTGGCCCGCCCTCGTCTGACGTAAGTAACTTACGTAAGTGTCATCCATTATCCTTTACTATAATGTTTTTGGTCTCATGCATTACACCAATGGTCTCTAATTGTTCTCATACCTCACACTAACATTATTTGCTTTTGTCTCACCTAGAATGTAAACCGCACTGAACCCTGGAAAGGGGATATTAGCGGTAAACAAGAATTGCTTTGATTTGATTTTCAGAGGCTGGATATCCCATGTCTGTGTACAAAACTAAAGGCACGCACAGCCAGGGTTCGAGGTTCATATTCTAAGATGACACTTAGTTTTAGGTGATAAGAATGTTTATAACTGAGCTGTTGTACCAACTAGCTTGGAAGGTTTATGGTGCATACTGTGACTGTGGGCGTGCACAGGAGGCGGAGTTTGGACGGAGTGTGAGTGGGGTTCTTAGTTATGGGCATAGTAACATAGTAGATGGCGGCAGAAAAAGACCTGCACGGTCCATCCAGTCTGCCCAACAAGATAACTCATATGTGCTACTTTTTGTGCATACCCTACTTTGATTTGTACCTGTGCTCTTCAGGGCACAGACCGTATAAGTCTGCCCAGCACTATCTCCGCCTCCCAACCACCAGCCCCGCCTCCCACCACCGGCTCTGGCACAGACCGTATAAGTCTGCCCAGCACTATCCCTGCCTCCCACCACCAGCTCTGGCACAGACCGTATAAGTCTGCCCAGCACTATCCCTGCCTCCCAACCACCAGTCCTGCTTCCCACCACCGGCTCTGGCACAGACCATATAAATCTGCCCAGCACTATCCCCGCCTCCCAACCACCAGCCCCGCCTCCCGATCTTCACTAAGTTCCTGAGGATCCATTCCTCCTGCACAGGATTCCTTTATGCTTATCCCACACATGTTTGAATTCCGTTACCGTTTTCATTTCCACCACCTCCCGCGGGAGGGCATTCCAAGCATCCACTACTCTCTCCATGAAAAAATACTTCCTGACATTTTTCTTGAGTCTGCCCCCCTTCAATCTCATTTCACGTCCTCTCGTTCTACCACCTTCCCATCTCCGGAAAAGGTTCGTTTGCGGATTAATACCTTTCAAATATTTGAACGTCTGTATCATATCACCCCTGTTTCTCCTTTCCTCCAGAGTATATGTGTTTAGTTCAGCAAGTCTCTCCTCATACGTCTTGTAACGCAAATCCCATACCATTCTCGTAGCTTTTCTTTGCACCGCTTCAATTCTTTTTACATCCTTAACAAGATACGGCCTCCAAAACTGAGCACAATACTCCAGGTGGGGCCTCACCAACGACTTATACAGGGGCATCAACACCCCCTTTCTTCTGCTGGTCACACCTCTCTCTATACAGCCTAACAACCTTCTAGCTACGGCCACCGCCTTGTCACACTGTTTCGTCGCCTTCAAACCCTCAGATACTATCACCCCAAGATCCCTCTCTCCGTCCGTACCTATCAGACTCTCACCGCCTAACACATACGTCTCCCGTGGATTTCTATTCCCTAAGTGCATCACTTTGCATTTCTTCGCATTGAATTTTAATTGCCAAACCTTAGACCATTCTTCTAGCTTCCTCACATCCTTTTTCATGTTTTCCACTCCCTCCGGGGTGTCCACTCTGTTACAGATCTTAGTATCATCCGCAAATAGGCAAACTTTACCTTCTAACTCTTCGGCAATGTGACTCACAAATATATTGAACAGAATCGGCCCCAGCACCGATCCCTGAGGCACACAACTACTCACCTTTCCCTCCGAGTGAATTCCATTTACCACCACCCTCTGGTGTCTGTCTGTCAACCAGTTCCTAATCCAGTTCACCACTCCTTAATTTACACGCTTGACCTGGAGTAGGTGGTAGAGCCTGTGTGTATGCACCGTTCTTCAAACTTGTCTGAAAATTTTGTAAAGTCAAGTCTGCGTGTGCTTGTAAAAACACTTATTAAAATTACCTTCCTCTTCAACCCTCCAGACCGGTCAAGACGCTTGGGTTATGCTCGCCTACCAGCAGAGGGAGACTGAGAACACTAACTTCAAACTATGTACATATAACCTGTGCCTAGCCACCTGACGTCAGTATCTTCTCAGTCTCAGCAGAGGGTAGACAAGCAACCTGTGCAGCTTGTCCGGTCTGGTAGGATTCAGAGATTATTTAGAGCTTCTTTGGTCTGTTTTTCAGTTTTATCCTCTGTGCCTGGAAGACTTTAGTGTGCTGGGGGTTGGTGGGTCCGGTGGGGCCTGCCATTGTCCCCTTTGGGGTGTCACACCCGGGTGGCCGGGTCCCTCCCCCTAACTGGCTCTCCCGTTTTGGGCAGCTTTGTGCCTCGGCTACAGTCCTGTGCTGCAGCCTTGAGTGCCGTTTAGTTTTAGCAGCAGCAGGGCTCAATTTCAGGCTGCAATAAAGTTTGTTGAAAAAAAAAAAAAAAAAAAGAAAGAGATCTCTCACAGATCGAAGGCCCAAGCGGTGTGGAGAGCTGAGTGAGCTGCAATCTGGGGTTCCAGGGGTGTTCAGCTGCTTTGGGGCGCTGTTTTGCAGGCTTCTGGTGAGTGGGCTGTCAGCTGTTTGTTTAGGCGCGATGGCGGGAAAGCCGCTACGATGTAGATTTTGTGCGCGCCGGGGGGTTGAAGTGGTTGGCGGTTCTTGCCGTTTCTGCGGCGAACCGAAGTCTTCTTCCTCCGCTCCGCCGGTGTTAGCGGCGGAGGTTCCCGCGTCGGGCCCTCCAGAGCCGGCAGTGTCTCAGTCTGGTAGCGTGGCGGCGGTCCCGATTTTGGCGGGAACCGCCGCCATTTTGGAATCGGCACCGCAAGGCCCGGAGTTGGTCGGAGGACCTTTGGGCTGTCAGTTGTCCGGTTTTTCTGGGGGGGACGGTCCTGGTCGGATGGGTTTCCCGCCGGATTTTATTTGGTCTTTGTTCCAGGCCTGGCAGGCGGGGCCGACGCGAGCAGAGCCCCCTAGTCTTGGGACGGGGGGTGCCAGTGTTAAGAGACCACGTTTGGAGTGGTCGGAGGACATGGAAAGTTTTTCCCCTCCGGAGTCAGAGGGCGATTTAGTCCCCTGGAGGAGGATGAGGGGCCGTTGGCTGGTTATGAGAAGGAGCTTGCTGTGCCTGGGGAGGACCCTTCGGTGGTCCGCATTTTTCACCGCGATGAGTTGGCAGAACTTATTGAGCAGGTGTCATCGACTCTCAAGTTTGAGGCGTCAGCTCCAGTGACAGCCGGGTCGCAGGATCCTTTGGTGAAGGGGATTCGGCAGGTATCTCGCACTTTCCCTATGAACGCGGATCTGAGGGAAATGATTACCCAAGAGTGGCGTTCTCCAGAAGATCAGTGTAAGGTGGCTCGGGCCATGGCTAAGTTGTACCCGCTTCCGCAGGAGGATAGAGATTCCCTCCGGCCTCCAACCGTAGATGCCGTGGTGACGGCTGTGACTAAGGCTACGGCCATTCCGGTGGATGGGGGGGCCGCGTTGCGGGACCCGCAGGACAGGAAATTGGAGACGTTTCTCAAGCGGAGTTTTGATTTGTCTGCGTTGGCGCTGCAGGCGTCGGTTTGTGGAGGCCTGGTGGCCCGGGCTTGTTTCCGCTGGGCGGAGCGGCTGCTGGATAGCCCGCCGGCTGATAGGGCCTCAATGGTTCAAGATTTGGCAAGGTTGGAGATGGGGTCGTCCTTCATGGCTGATGCACTGTATGATTTGTTACGGGCTTCGGCTAAGAACATGACCCTGGCGGTGGCTGCTCGTCGGGCCCTGTGGTTGCGGGGCTGGATGGCTGATGCTGCTTCTAAGGCAAAGCTGTGTTCGCTGCCGTTTAAAGGTTCTTTGCTTTTTGGGGAAGAGTTGGATAAGTTGGTGAGGGGTCTTGGTGATACTAAGGTTCCTCGTCTTCCGGAGCTTCGTCCTAAGGCTGCTAGGGGGTCCGCGGTGCGCGGACGGTTTCAGGAAGCTCGACGATATCGGCCTGGCAGGTCCTCCGGGGGGACTAGGGGTCGTTTTTTCCAAAGAACTCAGTCCTTTCGAGGTGGCCGCCGTGGAGGGCGAGGTTCCTCGTCGGGAACGCCCGGAGCGTCCCGTCCTTCGCAATGATGGTGTGGGGGCCCAACCTCTGGTTCGCGTGGGGGCTCGTTTGCGCTTGTTTTACCAGAGGTGGGTCCAGATCACCTCAGATCAGTGGGTACTGCAGATTGTGCGAGACGGCTACGCGTTAGAGTTCGACGGTCCTCTGCCCGATTTCTTTCTCGTGTCCCCTTGTCATTCCAGGCGCAAGGCGAGAGCAGTGCGAGAGACCTTGACGCGTCTGGTCGAGTTAGGAGCAGTAGTTCCGGTTCCTCCAGGAGAGCGAGGTACGGGTTGTTATTCCATCTACTTCGTAGTTCCCAAAAAGGAGGATGCTTTTCGGCCCATTTTGGACCTCAAAAAGGTCAATGCGGCTCTGAAGGTTCCTTCCTTTCGAATGGAGACGCTGCGCTCGGTCATTGTAGCGGTTCAGGAAGGAGAGTTTCTGACGTCTTTAGATCTGACGGAGGCTTACTTGCACATCCCAATCCTAGAGGCACACCAGCGTTTTCTTCGCTTTGTGGTGTTGGGGAGACATTTTCAATTTTGTGCTCTGCCGTTCGGCTTGGCGACAGCGCCTCGCACCTTTTCCAAGGTCATGGTAGTGGTGGCGGCAGCGCTGCGTTTGCAGGGCATTTTGGTCCATCCGTACCTAGACGACTGGTTGATTCGAGCCAAATCAAAAGCAGAGAGCGAGGAGGTCACCGGTCGGGTGGTGTCCTTTCTGCAGTCGCTCGGTTGGGTTGTCAATCTGGCCAAGAGTCACCTCGTTCCGTCGCAGTCCCTAGAATATTTGGGAGTCCGATTCGACACGAAGAGAGGCCGTGTGTTTTTGACAGCGCCTCGCATCTCCAAGCTACAGTCTCAGATCCGGCAGCTCCGAGCTCAGAGGGCGCCGTCGGCGCGGGAGTATCTTCGGGTGCTGGGTCTGATGGCGGCATCAATAGAGGTGGTACCTTGGGCCAGGGCCCACATGAGACCGTTACAGGTAGCGTTGTTGTCTCGCTGGTCTCCTCAGTTTCAGAGTTTGGAGGAGAGGCTCTCCCTGCCGGAGGTGGCTCGGGGCAGTCTTCGCTGGTGGCTCCTCTCTCCGAATCTAGCGAAGGGCATGCCGTTGGACACGCCAGACTGGGTGGTGCTGACCACGGATGCGAGTCTGTCAGGATGGGGGGCGCATTGTCTGGGTCAGGTGGCCCAAGGGCGTTGGACGTTGGAGGAGGCAAGTTGGTCCATCAATCGCCTGGAGACGCGAGCTATTCGGTTGGCTCTTCGGGCCTTTCAGAGTCTTCTGGACGGCAAGGCAGTCAGGGTTCTTTCAGACAATGCCACGGCCGTCGCTTATGTAAATCGACAGGGGGGAACAAAGAGTCCCGGGTTAGCGGTAGAGGCGACGGAGTTGCTGTCATGGGCAGAAGTTCATCTGCAGAGTCTGTCAGCGGGACACGTGGCAGGGGTGGACAACGTGAGTGCAGATTATCTGAGCAGGCATACGTTGGATCCCGGAGAGTGGGCTCTCCATCCCTCCGTGTTCGAGCAGATAGTGTTGCAGTGGGGTCGGCCAGTGTTGGATCTTATGGCGTCGGCCGACAATGCGCAGGTCCCTCGGTTCTTCAGTCGTCGAAGGGATGCTCGAGCCGAGGGCATCGACGCGTTGGTGCTTCCGTGGCCACCTCAGCAGCTGCTCTACGTGTTCCCGCCGTGGCCGCTGGTGGGCCGCGTGGTACAGCGGATCGGTCGTCACTCGGGGTTAGTGGTTCTGATAGCGCCCAATTGGCCCCGGCGTCCGTGGTACGGAGATCTGATGCGGTTACTGGTGCAGGATCCGATTCCTTTGGGGCCTCGGGTGCGACTGGTTCAGGGGCCGATAGAGATGGCAGATCCCTCTCCGTTCTTGCTTACGGCTTGGCTCTTGAGAGGCACCGGTTGAGAAAGAAAGGGTTTTCACCCAGAGTGGTTGATACGATGTTGCGGTCTCGCAAGAGGTCTACTTCTTTGGCGTATGTGAGAGTGTGGCGCACCTTCGAGAACTGGTGTCAAGAGCGGGCTTATGTCCCTTTGCGTGCTTCGGTGGTGGAAGTTTTGGATTTTCTGCAGGATGGCTTGGAGAGGGGACTGTCGCTCTCTTCCCTGAAAGTGCAGGTTGCTGCCTTGTCTTGTTTTAGAGGTAAGATTCGGGGAGTTTCCTTGGCGGCTTCTCCTGATGTGGGGCGGTTCCTGAAGGCAGTGAAGTTGATTCGGCCGCCTCGTCGTCCGTTGGTTCCGCCTTGGGATTTAAATTTGGTTCTGGAGGCGTTGGTGGCACCTCCGTTTGAACCCGTGGCATCCATTACACGTAAGGATCTTACTTTGAAGGCGTTTTTTCTGGTGGCCATTTCTTCGGCGCGTAGGATTTCAGAGCTTCAGGCTCTGTCTTGCAGGGAGCCTTTTCTGTCATTTGCTAAGGAGAAAGTGACTTTACGGACGGTTCCTTCCTTTGTGCCTAAGGTGGTGTCGGCTTTTCATGTCAACCAGGTGATTTCCTTGCCTGTGTTGGGGGATCGCGCTGGGGACCTTACGCAACGTCGGCTGGCTAAGTTGGATGTACGGCGCGTTTTACGGTCGTATTTGCGCAGAACGCAGGATTTTCGAGCATCGGATAGGTTGTTTGTGTTGTTTGGAGGTCCCAAAAAAGGGGCAGCAGCTTCCAAGGCTACTCTGGCTAGGTGGTTGAAGGAGACCATTGCGTCGGCGTACTTGTTGAAATGCCGTGCCGTGCCCTCGGTGCTTAAGGCTCATTCTACTCGGGGGGTAGCTGCTTCTTGGGCGGAAAGTAGTTTTATTCCTCCGCAGGATATTTGTAAGGCAGCGGCGTGGTCTTCCATCCATTCCTTTGTGAAGCATTACAGACTTGATGTTCAGGCAAAAGAGGATGCTCGGTTTGGAGCGGCTGTGTTGTCTTCTGCTTTTCGAGGGTCCCACCCTTAAGTTTCTACTGCTTTGGTACTTCCCAAGCGTCTTGACCGGTCTGGAGGGTTGAAGAGGAAGGTGAAATTAGGCCTTACCTGCTAATTTTCTTTCCTCTAGACCCTCCAGACCGGTCAAGAGACCGCCCTGTGTATTATCAGAAGTGATTTTGAGCCGTGTTCTGCTATGACTATTCTTTCAAGTTTAGTGTGGTCGGAGAGAATTTCTTTGACTCTAAAACAGTACAGAGCGGGACGTTTGGACGTTCCGTCTGTGGAAGCACACTGTTGGTGTTTGACTATTGGTTTTCCAGGTACAGGGGTTTTGTTTCTCGTTTTCAGGTTTTTGGTTTTCTGCTTTGCTAAGCGGATACTGACGTCAGGTGGCTAGGCACAGGTTATATGTACATAGTTTGAAGTTAGTGTTCTCAGTCTCCCTCTGCTGGTAGGCGAGCATAACCCAAGCGTCTTGACCGGTCTGGAGGGTCTAGAGGAAAGAAAATTAGCAGGTAAGGCCTAATTTCACCTTCTTTAAACGCATCCTCCAACATGTGTGTTTCTTCTTTTTTTATATGTTAGATTAGTACTTCTTTCTCACTTATATCCCTTTGTTCTAGTAGATCAAAGTGATGGAAAGAGAGATGTTTCATTCATGATTTCATTGCACCATTTTATTGGTTTTTTTTCGTAATAAGTTCTTCCCACATTTGTTTGCTTTCCTTCCTTTCCATGTAGAGGACTGACAGCCAAAATATGCTCTGCAGACAGCATTGGCTAATAATTGAAGTAAACAGCTTGCGTGGCAGAACTAATTTCAAAGCAGACAGGAAAATAGGTATCTGTTCCTGCCTCAGAAAGCTTAAACTGTACAGGGAATCAAAATGACATTCTCGGGTTTTACAGCTTAGCCCTCTAACCATCATGCAGTGCTACTGGTCCTTATGGGAAGGTTCTAGTGAAATTGCAAAACAGAAACCGCTCTGGCACTCTTGAAACCTGCAGCTTTCTGAGTGAAAATCATACTTTTCTTATTTTGTAATCCTTAAATGCACTCATTAACACATTTAAAAAAAATGTTTTAGAGAGCTTTATTGATATCCCAAGCAAAGTACAATTTCATAAGAAAGAATTGCAAACTAATTACGATAACGCAAAGAGAACAATGTAAACATGGGATTAAACTAGATATAACCTAAGCAAATCTAATCAAAAATGTAATCATTTAAACAAGTTTTAAATCAGGGTTTTAATAGCCCCTCCCCCTGCCCTCCCACCCAAGAAGGAACCAGGTATCAAGGTTCAAGAGTCTGTCCATGAATGCTGATACAAGCCGAAAAAAGGGAAAATATTCAGTTGTCAAAAATAATCCCCCTCCCCCCCCAAACAATTAATGGGAACACTTTAACAGAAATGGCCGTTTTTAATTGTTACCTTTTCTTTGCATGAAAGTAGCACCTGGCTAATCATTCTAAAATATCCCGGTGTTTACCTACATTAAAATGCAGCATTAAGTTAATTATGCATCAGTGCCGTCTGTAGGGCAAAATTATCAAAGCCTCCTGTATGAATACAAGTAGCAAATACATGGTAATGCCTGCAGTGCTTTCTCTTTTCAAGTCGATTTTTATCTTCCTTCATTCAGAGGCCTCTAAAATTTAATCCAGGCCACCTGTTAAATTGCCAGGCAATAAATCTTAAAAAGCAAACCTGCTCGGGCTGCCTGCCGAAGACATCCTGGGATGTTATTTTGAAGAGCTGCTTTTGTAATGAGAAAACAGTTCAGGTGTGTACAGAGTCAGAGACCATTAAACAAGGCCAGGTAATAAACTAGGACCCCCCCTCCCCCCCACTGTCAACATAAAAATACATCCGAACTGTGTTATTGAAAGAGGCCAATAAAAGCGCATGGAGGGTGCTGTAAAATGCTAAACCCCTGACCTATCTTTCAAGTGAAGGAAACCGGCAGCATCAGTTAAGCACATAAGAATTATCTAATAGCTTGAACAGATCTACAGTGACCGTTCCCTGTCATTAAGATCCTTCGACATCAAACAAATAATAGGTAATAAACCTAAATGTCACTGTTTGATGAAGTGGGCTAATCTATTAAATCAGGAATCGGTTAGGCTAAATGGTTTTACTAGCAGAGGAAGCACCTGCTTGGCACTGATAAGCTAGTCTGTGTACCCTAAAGAGCCAATGAAAAGGAAGAGCGGCAGCACATTTTCCAGAGAGCAGCGTTGGCCCAGCATCGTACATAAGAAAAGTACATAAGTAATGCCACACTGGGAAAAGACCAAGGGTCCATCGAGCCCAGCATCCTGTCCACGACAGCGGCCAATCCAGGCCAAGGGCACCTGGCGAGCTTCCCAAACGTACAAACATTCTATACAATCAAGCCATTGTGACATCACTAATGAGGTTAGCTCTTATTGGTGGAATGAGCCACTATGACATCACAATAGGTTAAACCACTGCTCTATGTAATAAAAGTGAGCCAAGTAGAGGACATAAGTACATAAGTAATGCCACACTGGGAAAAGACCAAGGGTCCATCGAGCCCAGCATCCTGTCCACGACAGCGGCCAATCCAGGCCAAGGGCACCTGGCAAGCTTTCCAAACGTACAAACATTCTATACATGTGGAATTGTGGATTTTTCCCAAGTCCATTTAGTAGTGGTTTATGGACATGTCCTTTAGGAAACCATCTAACCCCTTTTTAAACTCTGCTAAGCTAACCGCCTTCACCACTTTCTCTGGCAACGAATTCCAGAGTTTAATTATACGTTGGGTGAAGAAAAATTTTCTCCGATTTGTTTTAAATTTACTACACTGTAGTTTCATCGCATGCCCCCTAGTCCTAGTATTTTTGGAAAGCGTGAACAGACGCTTCTTGTTTCCTTATCGAGTAAGAGTCGAAAAAGTCCAAACCAAATAACTGCGGAGTTTCAAAATATGAAAGAAATTTGATTAGAAATGTTCTAAAGCTATAGTTTTCCCTCTTAAAATGTGAAGATTTTTTTTTTTTTATTAAGCTTTGGTTTGAAGCATTGAGCACTTGCTGGGTTATGCCAGTTTATTTGAGGCAGCAATAGAGATCATTTTTCTGGGTATAGTGCTATCCGTTCGCTGTAGATCCCTTAGCACCCGAAGAAACAAACATCCAGCCAGTCCTGAGGTGGGTAGTGTAGAGGGGCATAATCGAAAGGGGTGCCCAAGTTTTCCTGAGGACGTCCTCGCAGGACGTCCCGGCGAAGGGGCGGGGAAACCCGTATTATCAAAACAAGATGGGCGTCCATCTTTCGTTTCGATAATACGGTCGGGGATGCCCAAATCTTGACATTTAGGTCGTCCCTAGAGATGGTCGTCCTTAGACTTGGTCGTTTCTGATTATCGGCGATAATGGAAACTAAGGACGTCTATCTCAGAAACGACCAAATGCAAGCCCTTTGGTCATGGGAGGAGCCAGCATTCGTAGTGCACTGGTCCCCCTCACATGCCAGGACACCAACCGGGCACCCTAGGGGGCACTGCAGTGGACTTCAGAAAAAGCTCCCAGGTACAAAGCTCCCTTACTTTGTGTGCTGAGCCCCCCAAAACCCACTACCCACAACTGTACACCACTACCATAGCCCTTACAGGTGAAGGGGGGCAGCTACATGTGGGTACAGTGGGTTTGTGGTGGGTTTTGGAGGGCTCATATTTACCACCACAAGTGTAACAGGTGGGGGGGGGGGGATGGGCCTGGATCCGCCTGCCTGAAGTGCACTGCACCCACTAAAACTGCTCCAGGGACCTGCATAGTGCTGCAATGGACCTGAGTATGACATTTGAGGCTGGCATAGAGGCTCGCACAAAAGATTTTTAAACTATTTTTTTTGAGGGTGGGAGGGGGTTAGTGACCACTAGGGGAGTAAGAGGAGGTCATCCCCGATTCCCTCCGGTGGTCATCTGGTCAGTTTGGGCACCTTTTCGTTGCTTGGTCGTAACAAAAAAAGGACCAAGTAAAGTCGTCCAAGTGCTCATCAGGGACGCCCTTTTTTTTCGATTATGGGTCGAGGATGTCCATGTGTTAGGCACGCCCAAGTCCTACCTTCGCTACGCCTCCGACACGCCCCCGTGAACTTTGGTCATTCCCGTGACGGAAAGCAGTTGGGGACACCCAAAATCGGCTTTCGATTATGCCGAATTTGTGTCGAGATGGCCGTCCTTCTCTTTCGAAAATAAGCCTGATAGCCTGTCTTGAGAATTGTGTGACAGCTTCTAGAATGAAGAAGATGCTTGGAATGAGACATAATGTGCTGACCGTCACACAAAGGGTTAGAAATACACAAAGGGGTGGAAGAGGGTAAAGGTGAATATAACTGTAGGAGCTGATTGTGTACAATGATTTAATTGGCAGATATACCTGCGTCAGGGGTCTGAAAGATCCTTTTTAAAGGTAGCAAAGCCCAGCAGTATGGGTTAAGGATATTTGGGTGGAGACTCTACCTGCTCAGCAAACTGTCTGAGGGGGTCTCCCCATAGTCTTTCCACTCAGCAGATTCTGAGGTGAGTGGCCTTGCTGGCCTCCCACTTAGTCACCTCTCCCCTCTCCAGTCGGTTCAAAACTCTGCTGCCCGTCTCATCTTCCGCCAGGTTCGCTTTACTCATACTACCCCTCTCCTCAAGACCCTTCACTGGCTCCCTATCCGTTTTCGCATCCTGTTCAAACTTCTTCTACTAACCTATAAATGTACTCACTCTGCTGCTCCCCAGTATCTCTCCACACTCGTCCTTCCCTACACCCCTTCCCGTGCACTCCGCTCCATGGATAAATCCTTCTTATCTGTTCCCTTCTCCACTACTGCCAACTCCAGACTTCGCGCCTTCTGTCTCGCTGCACCCTACGCCTGGAATAAACTTCCTGAGCCCCTACGTCTTGCCCCAACCTTGGCCACCTTTAAATCTAGACTGAAAGCCCACCTCTTTAACATTGCTTTTGACTCATAACCATTCGCCTCCACCTACCCTCCTCTCTTCCTTCCCGTTCACATTAATTGATTTGATTTGCTTACTTTATTTATTTTTTGTCTATTAGATTGTAAGCTCTTTGAGCAGGGACTGTCTTTCTTCTATGTTTGTGCAGCGCTGCGTACGCCTTGTAGCGCTATAGAAATGCTAAATAGTAGTAGTAGTAGTAGTTCCCAGTGCAGCCCTCTCACTGATTGGAAGTGTGTTGTGAGGCCTGCCACACGAGAAGTCCCTGCTGTTTCATGCAGGATGGATTCCTTAATTAATGTGTACAACGCTGCATATGTCTAGTAGCACTATAGAAATGATTAGTAGTAGTAGTATTCTGATTACTTACGTACAGATTAATTTTCTGCTGCTTGCTTCAGATTGTTGAAGGGTTGGATACTCGTTTAATATGGAAAAACAAGAAGAAATTCAAGGAAAGGTCATTTAATTCTTTTACAAATTCATTTGGTTTTATAAATCTAATATAAAACAGCAAATTTGCTGTCATTGTTTGAATATCTTGACATTTTTCCCCTTGTTTGAACCTAAGCCTATTTCCCATCAGAGAAATACTTTTCCCAGAGAAATACACATTTGTCAGTGTTTGATAACATTGAATTTTGATATAACAACCTACAGATGTTTTTAGGTGAATTGCATTCCCTGCAGAGAAAGCTTGCCTGGGATAGCAGAACTTTAAATGTTCTTAAACACGTACATAAGGGTGGTAGTTATCAAAGTGAGCTAGCGCACTGATCTACATTATCTGCCTCTTAACACATGTTAAAGGGCTCTATCTAACCTTGGTTGCAGTGCCCCAGTGCAGCATCATTTAGGTTACCCCACACATTGGCGTCTGTTTCCTGTGTCTAAATATAAGCTGAAAAAAAACGTAAAACAATTATATTCAGGCCGCAGAAAACAGACACCAATGTGCCCTATTTGACTGACTGTACATTTGTCCTTTAGATTGTAAGCTCCTTTGAGCAGGGACTGTCCTTCTATGTTAAATTGTACAGCGCTGCGTAACCCTAGTAGCGCTTTAGAAATGTCAAGTAGTAGTAGTATTCTTTGCGTTCAGGTTTTACTAAGCGCTTGCGCACAGGAGCTGAGGTTAATGCGGAACTCTTCTGCGCATGCGCCAAGCACAATCCTCCCGACGAACTCCTTAATGCTGAACGCTATGAGCATATCATTTTCGTTGTTATTCTGCGCTGTTCCAGCAGTATTTTTACGTCACTATTCAGAACAGCACTGGAGTTTGGAGCATCGGGGCCTGAGTTTACAGGCATAACTGTCCTTATTCTATAACTTGGACCTAACTTTGGCCACCTTTTATCGAAGTTGGCGGTAAGTGCCTAATGCACTTTAGTAAAAAGCTCCCTTAATTGTACAGGGCAGTAAATGTCTTTAATATTGATATTATTAATTCGAGTTTTATATATTTTATATTACCGTGTTGTTATTGATATGTTGTAAACGTAAACTGCCTAATACTTATTAAAAGGGGTGGGTACATTAAGCAAATAAATGAGAATAGAATGGAATTTCTACAGTAAGTCTAGACAAAAACTGTTGTTGATTCCTAAACTGTGAATTGTTCTATTAAAATTACAGGTTCATGCACTCCAGAGTGAACTGGAGCAAGAGAAAGGAAGTGCTCAGAAGAAAATTCAGAAGCTAGAAGAAGGCTTGGCGTAAGTTACCAAGTAAATTCTGAGCTGCTAGATTTGGCTTCTCTTTTTACATTCCCCAGCCCAACCTGCACCCCAAAGAAGCCCAAAGACACCCCAAGCTGCCCAGTGGGCTCTCTGAGGAGTGGGAGGGAGGGGGCAACTGTGCAAGAGTGCTTGCTCTGCCTCCTCTCCTCTTCCCACGTGCTATTGCGCTCTCTTCCTCACTCCTGGCTTCTCCTCCAGAGCATATCTTCAGCTGATGACCTCATCACACACTTCGCCCTCCTATTGGTCAAATTTGGAGCCAGAATGAGGCTTGAGATGAACCAAGCCTCATTCCGGCTCCAAATTTGACCAGTAGAGTGGCAGTAGAGAGAGCTGGAAGGAAGAACCAGCAGTGGCTGCCCAAAAACAAAACTGGCTCAAAAAGTCACAACCCACGACTGCTGGAAAGTGCCCATGGCCAGCACAAAAAACCCACCCAATTCTGCAGGAAAACCGCGGACTTGGAAACCCTACTTGTGACCCAGAATTAATTAAAAAGCCGTTGTACTAAGATAATGTGGGAGCCTTTACTGCCTCCTATTTAGGAAGCAATAAGATCTCCAGGGTTAACTCTACATTAACCACTTGCTGGTTGACCCTTCCATGCCTATTTCCCTCCCATGACACGCTATCTCCAGAATAAATAGCAAAAAATAATAAAACAAAACACGCAATTAGTGTCAATTTGTGTTTTGCGGTAAGCCATTTTTCTTGCGTAAAGGGGCGCTTTCACTAAAGCTTAGCAATGGACTAATGGACTTCAGTGCATTTATTTATTTATTTAGTCACATTTATACCCCACATTTTCCCACATGTTTGCAGGGTCAATGTGGCTCACATTAAACCGAGAAGGCAATCGCCAACCCGGTTATTAATCAATTACAATATATTGTGGTAAACAGAGAGTGTAGAAGAACAAGTTGAAAGGAAGGAAAAGAAAAAGAGTCCAAAACAGTCCATTAATGTATTGCTTTGGAGGACTTTAGGATTTATGTTGGATCCTGGGAATAGGCTTTCTTGAATAAGCTGGTCTTGAGTAATTTCCTAAAGTTAAGATGATTTTGGGTAGTGTTGACCGCTTTTGGTAAAGCATTCCATAATTGGGCGCTGATAAAGGAAAAGGAGGTAGCATAGGTAGATTTATTCTTGAGGCTGTTGCAGGTAGGATAATGGAGGTTTAGAAATGAACGGGATCTTCTTGATGTATTCCTAGAAGGAAGGTTGAGTAGGTTAATCATGTATCCTGGGACTTCTCCGTAAAGAATTTTGTGGACTAGGGCACAAATTTTGAAGTTAATTCTTTCCTTTATTGGGAGCCAGTGTAATTTTTCTCGAAGGGGCTTAGAATTTTCAAATTTGGATTTACCAAAAATGAATCTGGCGGCTGTATTTTGGGCAGTCTGAAGTCTCTTGTTCTTTGCATCCAGCATATATTCCATTACAGTAGTCTAGGTGACTTAATACCATTGATTGAACTAGGTGTCGCAAAACTTCATTAGCGCTTAATGTGGTTTATTAAAAGAGCCCCTAAATTAACATTACAAACGACAGGCATGGCACAAAAAAAGGGCGTGGCTAAAATAGGGTCATTTACATACCCAGCTGCTATTAGATGCGCACCAGCATTCACTCGAGGTTTCAGCAGGCATAAGTCCTCATATCCAAACTTGGGCACAGGAATCCGCATGAAGCGCTATTCTGTAAAGACTGCTCAGTGCTAAGCGACCTTTATAGAATTGGCACTTAGCATGGATCTTAATAACACCTAAGTTTGGGTGCCGTTTTCTGAATCCGGCCTTCTGTGTGCATATCTGAAGAAAACGAACATGCCAAAAAACACACTCCAAAATTGGTAGACCAATGAAGTTCCAAAGCAGGGGTATTTATTGGCATCAAATCAACTCTTGACAACTTTCATGTAGTTGGCAAGAGTTGATTTGATGCCAATATGGGCTGTGCAACACATACCAACCTTCATCCCTCCTCCCCCTAGTCTACACCCAAATCAGATCCTTAAATTTCCCACCTCAAAACATCTGCTTCACATGTAGAAACCAATGTGTAACTATTACTGGTGTGTTAGGACTGTCACCACCTGAACCTTGTCAAGTTAAGCCAAAGGTCGGGGAGAGAGTGACAGAGGTGGGGTAAAGGGGGTAATTAGATTGTCCTAATTAGACTGTAAGCTCTGTCGAGCAGGGACTGTCTCTTCATGTTCAAGTGTACAGCGCTGCGTACGTCTAGTAGCGCTATAGAAATGATAAGTAGTAGTAGTAGTCTTTGGGATTCCGGAATCTTGCTACTCTTTGAGATTCTGCACGGAATCTTGCTACCCTTTGTCCTTATCCCTTATTTGTCCTGTTTGTCTGTCCTAATTAGATTGTAATCTCTGTCGAGCAGGGACTGTCTCTTCATGTTCAAGTGTACAGTGCTGCGTACGTCTAGTAGCGCTATAGAAATGATAAGTAGTAGTAGTAGTAATAATTAACCCTGTGTTGGAACTTCATTGGTCTACCCCCTTTTCAGTGTGTTTTTTTTTTGTATTGGTTGGTGTACCTGGAGGTGCCTTCTGCTTTCTGCTGAAAACAAGAATGCCAATATTGTTCTGTGCATAGATAAGGTAAGGGTAAATAGTTATGGACTTGATTTACCGCCTTTCTGAGGTACAATCAAAGTGATTTTCATATTCAATGCAGGTACTTTCTCTGTCTCTACTGGGCTCACAATCTGTGGAGGGTTAGGTGACTTGCTCAGGGTCAGAAGGAACTGCAGTGGGAAATGAACCCAGCTCCGCTGGTTCTGAGGCTGCTGTATTAACCAATAGGCTACTCCTCCATTTCTCCACTCCATATTAGTCTTTGAAAAATGTATGTGCAGGATTTTTTTGCAAGGTGAATATTTATGCACAGAACAGCATTCTGGTTCTAATACTTTTGTTAGTGAAGCTGCCCTTACTACCGAACTTTTGTGCACATTTTTGAAATGGGAATCCAACTCAGTTCCTCAGTTCCCCAGGACCAGAGTCCACCACCCTAACCACTAGGCCACTCCTCCACTGTTGCTACTATTTGAGATTCTACATGGAATGTTGCTATTCCACTAGCAACATTCCATGTAGAAGTCGGTCCTTGCAGATCAGCAATGTGGCCGCGCAGGCTTCTGCTTCTGTGAGTCTGACGTGCAGGACGTCAGACTCACAGAAACAGAAGCCTGCGTAGCCTTGTACATGGAATGTTGCTAGTGGAATAGCAACATTCCATGTAGAATCTCCAATAGTAGCAACATTCCATGTAGAATCTCCAATAGTATCTATTTTATTTTTGTTACATTTGTACCCTGCGCTTTCCCACTCATGGCAGGCTCAATGCGGCTTACATGGGGCAATGGAGGGTTAAGTGACTTGCCCAGAGTCACAAGGAGCTACCTGTGCCTGAAATGGGAATCGAACTCAGTTCCTCAGGACCTAAGTCCACCACTCTCACCACTAGGCCACTCCTCTGACTCCATATTTCCATAAGCCACTAATGTTCAAAGTTCAAAATTAGAAATCTTTCGGACCAAAAAAATGATGGTGCAGGAGACTGAATTGGTGTAAGAGAGTAAGGGACATTTGATGGGTCAAATTGGGATCTTAGAGGACCTTGCCGATTCTCAGACCCCCATAGTCATTACCCGTTTTAACCTCCATTTAATCCAGACCTTTGCAACAGAAGTTGAGCAGAAGCGGAAACCAGCTATAATTGCTTAGCTATCATTGAAGAATGCTCTATAACAAATTCTGTAAACCTTGCCAAGACATAACATGTCCTGTGTTTGCAGAGAAATGAACAATTTACATTTACCAGATGGAAGTAAAACAAGGTTTGCCTTTTCCTTTTTTGATTATGAGGAATTGTTGAAAGTAGTTCCATATGATTTGGCCACATTTATTTAGTTTTATATCCATTTTAAAGTTCCAGAGAGAGATCATGCTTTGAAAAGCAGAGGCTAACTTAAAAACAAGAAAAGAAATATTTACTAAAAACTCAGACAAATGAGAGAGTCGTTTCTCTGGACTAGTACAGGACATTTGTGGTGCTGAATCTCTGCTTTTTTTTACATTTGTACCCCGTGCTTTCCCACTCATGGCAGGCTCAATGCGGCTTACGTGTGGCAATGGAGGGTTAAGTGACTTGCCCAGAGTCACAAGGAGCTGCCTGTGCCTGAAGTGGGAATCAAACTCAGTTCCTCATTTCCCCAGGACCAAAGTCCACCACCCTAACCACTAGGCCACCCCTCAGGACCAAAGTCCACCACCCTAACCACTAGGCCACTCCTCCACTGTTGCTACTATTTGACATTCTACTACTACTTAACATTTCTAAAGCGCTACTAGGGTTATGCAGTGCTGTACAATTTAACATGGAAGGACAGTCCCTGCTCAAGGAGCTTACAATCTAAAAGACAGGTATTCTACATGGAATGTTGCTATTCCACTAGAAGTCGGCCCTTGCAGATCAGCAATGTGGCCGCGCAGGCTTCTGCTTCTGTGAGTCTGACGTCCTACTTGTACGTGCAGGACGTCAGACTCACAGAAACAGAAGCCTGCGCAGCCTTGTACATGGAATGTTGCTAGTGGAATAGCAACATTCCATGTAGAATCTCCAATAGTAGCAACATTCCATGTAGAATCTCCAATAGTATCTATTTTATTTTTGTTACATTTGTACCCTGCGCTTTCCCACTCATGGCAGGCTCAATGCGGCTTACATGGGGCAATGGAGGGTTAAGTGACTTGCCCAGAGTCACAAGGAGCTGCCTGTGCCGGGAATTGAACTCAGTTCCTCAGTTCCCCAGGACCAAAGTCCACCACCCTAACCACTAGGCCACTCCTCCACTCAGTACCAGGCAGGAAAAGAGTACTTTTATTTATTCTGCATTTGGCATATCGATGGCCATTTTAAAGATAGATTCATTAGTAGGGCATGCCATTTCTCACAGGTGTCATTTAAAGCTTATTTACTAAGGATTTCTAACATTTTATGTTGGTAAAGGGCTACTTTCTCCAAGGGCCAAGCAGTATGACCAGTCGCAAATGTGGTTGATATCGTCCAGTGGTGCCGACATCAAGCTTCTTCCAGATATCATCTGGAACAGCTTAAACCAATGGTTCCCAAACCAGGTCCTGGAGGCACCCCAGCCAGTCAGGTTTTCAGGATACCCACAATGAGTATTCATGAGAGAGATTTGCATGCACTGCTTTCACTGTATGCAAATCTATCTAATGAATATTCATTGTGGATATGTTGAAAACCTGACTGGCTGTGGTGTCTCCAAGATCAGGTTTGGGAACCACTGGCTTCAACCATAGGAGCCAGCTCTATGGGTGCCAGTGGGATGCTGAGAACCCCCTGTATTGAGAAAGCTCCTTCACTGTTTTCAGGGAGGGGTAGTTTGTATTGTTTTTGGTACCCCCCAGTCATTTTGAAATGTTGGCATCTATGGCTTAAACAAAATATCTATGTCATAACGGTAAAATACTATTGTAATTCTTACCTAAAATGTAATCAATAGAAATAGAAAATAAAACATGGAAAATAAAATAAGATGATACCTTTTTTATTGGACATAACTTAATACATTTCTTGATTAGTTTCGAAGGTTGCCCTTCTTCCTCAGATCGGAAATAAGCAAATGTGCTAGCTGACAGTGTATATAAGTGAAAACATTCAAGCATTACTATGACAGTCTGACAGGGTGGGGGGATGGGGTGGGTAGGAGGTATGCATGGGGACATCAAAGCATATCAATATCATTGATATTCTAAAAGGATGGGTGTGGATAGGTATGTCTCTGTTGATCACCCCACCCCTCACCTATCCACACCCATCCTGTTAGAATATCAATGATATGCTTTGATGTCCCCATGCATACCTCCGACCCACCCCCATCCTCCCACCCTGTCAGACTGTCATAGTAATGCTTGAATCTTTTCACTTATATACACTGTCAGCTAGCACATTTGCTTATTTCCGATCTGAGGAAGAAGGGCAACCTTCGAAAGCTAATCAAGAAATGTATTAAGTTATGTCCAATAAAAAAGGTATCATCTTATTTTCTTTTCCATGTTTTATTTTGTTTGATTTCTATTGATTACCTTTAAGAGTGGACTAACACGGCTACCACACCTCTTTACCTAAAATGTAAATTGTAAGCCACTTTGAACCAAACTTTGTTTTTGGATAACAGTGGGATACAAGAATGCATAAATAAAATAAATAAATATCCCAAGCATGCCTGGAACATCCTGCAAAGCCCACTTGCTGTGTGTTTGTCTGAGATAGCTTTTGCATGCATCTCCTGTTTCTTTGCCACAGACCCCTCCCCTCCCCTTTCCATGGACTCATCCTCTTTTTTTTCTCTTGGTCAGGCCTCCCCTGTCACCTTATGCTTCTACTGCTAAGACCCCACTTTAACTGTTAGCTTTCATTAATTGCTACGTTTACATCTAATGCAGCTTAGTAAACAGGGGCTTTTGTCCCACCCAGGCAAAGATGTAGGGGGTAATTTTACAACAGCAATACCTGTGTTGAAAGTCTAAGAAGGAGCCTGTTTTATCACTGCTTTACGGAGGCAACATAAGCACCTAAAATCCTTTATAAAATAGATTCAAATGCAGAAATTTACACCTGCTACAAGGATGGTGTAAATGTATTCAAACCACTGTGTGCACTTAAGTTCTGGAATCACTTCTATTTGCCTGAAAAAACAGCAGTTGGGAGGTGGGGCGGGAGGAGAGTACTCAGAAGAACAGGTGGGGGTCAGCTAAGCAGAAGCACCACCTTGGGTGAATCTTTTTTATAAAGGTGGTTAATAAATCTCAATAAATAAACAAAGAGGTGAACCAGGGTATCAAAAGGCAAATAGAATGTCTTTTCTGAGAGGGTATTGAGGAGTGGTTGGGACAAGCCTATGAGCTGAGGAGGGAGCCACGTGATGTGAGGAAACGTGGCTCTGGGGGGCTTCCTCTCGTGGAAGTTAAACTGGGAACCCAGTGTAGGGAATCTGTCTCTCACTACTACGCCTGCCCTCTGAGGACATACAAGGACGGAAGTTACCTCTTTACAGCACTCAAAGGAAATTACCCACATTTACATAGTAACATAGAGGGGAATAATCGAACGGCGCCAGCGAAATAGATTGCCGACGATCTATTTTGACAGCGCTGCAAACAGCTGGCTGAACCGTATTATCGAAAAAGGTGGACGGCCATCTTTTCTTTCGATTATATGGTTTGGCCCGGCCAAATGCCAGAGTTTGCCGGGTTTGAGATGGCCAGTTTTGTTTTTCAGCGATAATGGAAACTAAAAGCGGCCATCTCAACCCCGGCTAAATCCAAGGCATTTGCTCGTGGGAGGAGCCAGCATTTGTAGTGCACTGGTCCCCCTGACATGCCAGGACACCAACCGGGCACCCTAGGGGGCACTTCAAAAAATGTTTAAAAAATACAAAAGAAGCTCCCAGGTGCATAGCTCCCTTACCTTGGGTGCTGAGCCCCCCCAAACCCACTCCCCACAATTCTACACCATTACCATAGCCCTTATGGGTGAAGGGGGGCACCTACATGTGGGTACAGTGGGTTTTGGGGGGGTTTGGAGGGCTCAACACTTAGCACCACAAGTGTAACAAGTAGGGGGGGGTCTGCCTGCCTGAAGTGCACTGCACCCATTAAAAAATGCTCCAGGGACTTGCATACTGCTGTCAGGGAGCTGGGTATGACATTTGAGGCTGGCATACAGGTTGGCAAAAAAGGTTTTTATTTTTATTTTTTTTAGTGTGGGAGGGGGTTGGTGACCACTGGGGGAGTATGGAGAGGTCATCCCCCATTTCCTCCGGTGGTCATCTGGTGAGTTGGGGCACCTTTTTGAGGCTTGGTTGTGAAAATAAAAGGACCAAGTAAACCCGGCGAAATACTGATTAACGCTGCTTTTTTTTCCCATTATCCGCGAAAGCCGGCCATCTGGTAGCCACGCCTATGCCTGCCCATGTCCCGCCTTCGCTAAGCCGCCTACACGCCCCCTTGAACTTTTGCTGGTTCGGCGACGGGAAAGCGGCGATGCTGTCAAAAAAAGCAGCTTTCGATTATACCGATTTCGCCCCTTTTGAGAGATCGCCGGCCATCTCCCGATTTATGTCGGAAGATGCCCGGCGATCACTTTCGAAAATAAGCCTGATAGTAACATAGTAGATGACAGCAGAAAAAGACCTGCACGGTCCATCCAGTCTGCCCAACAAGATAAACCCATATGTGCTACTTTTTGTGTATACCTTACCTTGATTTGTATCTGCCATTTTCAGGGCAGAGGCCGTAGAAGTCTTGCCCAGCACTAGCCCTGCGTCCCAACCACCATCCCCGCCTCCCCCCACCGGATCTGCCACCCAATCTCGGCTAAGCTTCTGAGGATCCATTTCTTCCGAACAGGATTCCTTTATGTTTATCCCACGCATGTTTGAATTCCGTTACCGTTTTCATCTCCACCACCTCCCGCGGGAGGGCATTCCAAGTATCCACCACTCTCTCCGTGAAAAAATACTTCCTAACATTTTTCTTGAGTCTGCCCTCCCCCCTCTAAAACCAGAAATATTCCAGCTGAATCACTGAGCAAAAAATAAAGTGTCTTTTCAGGTTTGTTAAATCTATCTGCTACACTAGTCCTGGTTTTCAGATACCTTTTACTTGATGGCTTTCCGGAGCTTCCGTTTACACAGTGCTGCTGCTTTCAAAGTGTGATCTGGGAGCTTCAGGTGGCTGCTGCTAAGTGTACATTCATTAGCGCTTTTACCTAAGTAGTCAAACCTGTTGCGGAATTAATTTTGTTGAGGAAAGCAGCCCCCAGCACAGACTGTCAGAGAGAAAAAAAATGTTCCTTATTTGAGTGTGCATGGAGTGGTTTCTGTTTCTGAAATGCTGGCTTCCAAGTTATCTAGTTGTATCTAAGAGAAATCTTTAATATTTAGAAAACGGTGTTTTTCCTGGAGGGCATTCTGTAATTGACAATTCTAATCCGTGGCTCATTCAGCCAATGTAGATTTCTCCCTTTCTGGATATATTAGGTTACCTAGATTAAAGTCCGTTTTCATCACTTTCCCTTTTCTTCGCACGTGCTCCTAACGTTATTTAGTCTGAAAAGCAAGCTTGATATGAATGCAGCCTCCAAATTGCATGCGAAACCCTGGCTTTATCATAAGTATTTAAACAGTTATTATAAACTACAGTTGCGGTATTCAAAACATGTATAGATTGTTTGTACGTTTGGGAAGCTCGCCAGGTGCCCTTGGCCTGGATTGGCCGCTGTCGTGGACAGGATGCTGGGCTCGATGGACCCTTGGTCTTTTCCCAGTGTGGCATTACTTATGTACTTATGTCCTCTACTTGGCTCACTTTTATTACATAGAGCAGTGATTTAACCTATTGTGATGTCATAGTGGCTCATTCCACCAATAAGAGCCAACCTCATTAGTGATGTCACAATGGCTTGATTGTATAGAATGTTTGTACGTTTGAGAAGCTCGCCAGGTGCCCTTGGCCTGGATTGGCCGCTGTCGTGGACAGGATGCTGGGCTCGATGGACCCTTGGTCTTTTCCCAGTGTGGCATTACTTATGTACTTATGTCCTCTACTTGGCTCACTTTTATTACATAGAGCAGTGATTTAACCTATTGTGATGTCATAGTGGCTCATTCCACCAATAAGAGCCAACCTCATTAGTGATGTCACAATGGCTTGATTGTATAGAATGTTTGTACGTTTGGGAAGCTTGCCAGGTGCCCTTGGCCTGGATTGGCCGCTGTCGTGGACAAGATGCTGGGCTCGATGGACCCTTGGTCTTTTCCCAGTGTGGCATTACTTATGTACTTATGTACATATTCTAACAGCGTCTGCTGTTGACATCAAAATGAGTAATAGTATTTGAACCAAGGTAATTGCTTAGCAGTCTTGTACTTGTAATTAGTGTGGATGCTGCCACTTGATCCTCACACCAGACACCACCTGCTAATTCACTTTCCTTTCAGGAGTTCGCTGGTGTATCTGCGTAGTAGCAATTGAATGGTAATAGCACAGCATGCACTCTTTTATTAATTAGTTTTATTTTTAGGTCAGTTGCAGTCTTCTGGCACTACCTCTGTTCATTGGAAGCCAACACTGTTCCAGGGTGGCTATAGTCCCGCACTGGTTAACGTTATTTGCTTTTGAATTAACACTGAATATGACAAAGACCACTTGGTCCTCTCAGTTTACTCATTTATATCTGCTTGATATAGTGCCACAGATCATGCTCTCCTTTCCCCGTGTTTCTTCTAGAAAGTACATAAGTATTGCCATACTGGGACAGACCAAAGGCCTATCAAGGCTATCATCCTGTTTCTAACAGTGGCCAATTCAGGTCACAAATACCTGGCAAGATCCCAAAAAAGTACAAAACATTTTATTCTCCTTATCCCAGAAATAAGGAGTGGATTTTCCCCAAGTCTATTTTAATTAATGGTCTATGGACTTTTCCTTTAGAAAGCCATCCAAACCTTTTTTAAACCCCGCTAAGCTAACCGCCTTTACCACATTCTGTGGCAACGAATTCCAGAGTTTAATTACATATTGAATGAAGAAAAATTTTCTCTGATTCGATTTAAATGTACTACTTTGTAGCTTCATCAAATGCCCCTAGTCCTAGTATTTTAGAGTAAACAGATGCTTCACGTCTACCCTTTCCACTCCACTCATTATTTTATAGACCTCTATCATATCTCCCCTCAGCCGTCTTTAGCACCACAAGTCTTATTGCGCAGGCCATGCATGACGCTTAGCAGTTCAAACTATTAGAGTAACCAGTCTGATGATTTTCATCTCGCCAATATTGCAAGACTTGATTGGGCAAATAGCATTTAACGCAAAGTTTCCTGTTGGATTGTGGTGAAGTCAGGAAATTCTCTTTGAAGAAACGCATCCACTTATTATCACTTTGCCAAATATTATCATATTTTTTATTCACCTCTATAGGTCTGATTTATGTAAGGCCTTACAAAGTTCTGAGGCTGTTGCCTTTATTCAAAAGATCGCGGTTGAGTGGTTTGGAGCATGGAAGAGTAAACTGAGAAAATAAGGCCTCGAACAAAAGACTTAGGAAACTTTTGGAACCTCACTGCCTTGGTTATTCAGTCCAATGATGTTCTTTCAGAGTCTGATATGAGGACTGTCTCTGAGAAGGTCTTCCAGCCCTTTGAAATATGTTGACTCGGTTTAATATTTTTGTAAGAAAATAGAAGATAGTGTTTAACTAGCTTCAGCTAAAATAGCCTTTAATTTAATCTAGGATAGGGTGCATTGATCTGGATAAAGGGTAGATCTAAAATCCTAAAAATTATAAAGGCTACCTGAGCACTAGTTAATCTTTCACTTTGAAATATAGAGATGCAGAGTCTTAAGTAAGGCTGCCATTGGATCCAGATTTGTAGGACAGGGTTGATTAAGTTTCACATGCACTGGGATAAATCTAGGATTGGATCAACCCTGTCCTGCGAATCTGGATCCAGTTGGCAGCTTTAATCTTAATTAGCAACTATAACAGAAACCCTAATTGAATCTTTAAAGTATTAAAAATGTTCTCATTTACTCATATTATATACATAATTACTTTTTGTAAAAAGCTCAATAAAATTATATAAATATTTATTTGTTGTGCTCAGTTTTTTTGTTGTATTGCTGTGGACTAAAAGTCCAAGCTTTGCAGGGACACCACATTTACATCATAGCACATCCTACCTCCTCCCTGATCATAATGTTTAATTGATGGACAATATCCAAAAAAAGATGTTAAAAAACTGATGTTCAAAAAAATTGAATAACAGCTACTTAGCTTAGGTAGAGATTGTGCAGAACCAAAGATCTTCTTCCTGCAAAGATCTTGTCCACTGCAATACTTTTTTCAAAAAAATCACTCCGTGCAAGACATAAGAACAAAAGAATCACTGTTCATCCATTTTAGTGCAGCTTTAATCTTAAGTCATAAGACATTTAGATATATTTTTAAAATATCATATTACAGTGTCGGCATACTGAGAAATTGATCACAAATTCCAAATATTGAATTAATGATGCTTTAGTCACTTTGAGGTGCCATTCAGCGGATTCCAGTAAAGCATATTTCTAGGACTTTTAAGGTTAAATGTGTTTTTAGGACTTTAAGGTGAAGATTAACGTGATCTACCTGTGCAGTTGTTTTGGAATCTGGAAAAGGTTGGAGGAAGAGTGACACTTAGATCCAGATACACTAAACCTAACGAGCCAGCAAAGTGGTTTTTAAACCAGTTCTGGCCAGTCTAGCGAGCAAGTAGTAAAACAAGACATGCACAAAAGGGTTCTCCGAGCCATTTTCCTGTCACGGTAGCAGCTAACGAAAACGGAATGCAAATGATCTAAAAGTTATTATAATGAGCTAATTAGTATTATAATGTGCATGCAAAGCAGATGCACAGCCGTTTTCCGACCCCATGCACAAAAGCAGTCCCTACCTTTACCGTGGAAAACCTAACGGGAGGTCTGCACCTCTCGTTAATGCCTGGCTGGGGCTGCTGTGAGCTCTTGTGAGTGCAAGAAGCACTTCTGCAGCAATTGGAGGCTGCAGACAGCTATTATACACGCAGCTTGTCTGCGTGTTTGAAGCCGTCCTCGGCATTGTGCAGCAGATGAGACAGCGGGACCCTGGAAAGAGAGAACTGCAAAGATCAAGGAATGGACGTCCTTCTCACAGAAACCAAAAAAGTGAATTTTGGACGTCCCCAACTGCCTCATTGTAGGGACGGCCAAATTTCAAGGGGGGCTTGCCTAACACTTGGACGTCCTTCACTCATAATCGGGGGAAAAAAACCCAAGGATGTCCCTCACATGCACTTGGACGTCCTTCTTTAAAGGTGTCCGAAATGACCTGACCACCGGAGAGAATCGGGGGGGATCGGAACGTGCGAGACATCCAAATCAAAATGGACGTCCCTTTCAATTATGCGGTCTCTCTCCGCCAATCACAGCGTGTTTAGCTGTCACTGATGTCAGCTAAACGTGCTGTGATTGACTGAGAGAGAGACCTGGGTCTCCATCGGATTGTTTAGTTCTCTTTCCAGGGTCCTGCTCTCTCCCTCTGCTGCACAATGCCAAAGACGGCAATTTATTGGAGGTTTTAGACGGCTATTATACACGCAGCTTGTCTGTGTGTATGAAGCCGTCTTTAGCAGCCATGCATAACACTTGGCTGCTCTGCGCATGCTCAGCTGGCCAACTGGCTTCCCTTCCTTAGGAAGGAAATCACGTGCAAATGAGCTAACAGCGAGCAGCTCATTTGCATGCGATTTCCTTCATGGATGCCCGTTTTTTTCCGAATCGGTAAGGGAAGGGCTTTTTCCATGGAGTTAGTGCATCTGGCCCTTAGGGTCAGTGGGTGTGCCGGCAGCAGGCATCCACAGAAGGTGGTACTAGGATTAATAAATCAGAGGGAGACCTGGCTTGGAAGGGAATGGGATAGGGTTGGGGGCAGAATAATGGAGACTTACTGTAGGGCTTTCAAGGTGAGTTACATTCAGGTGCAGAAGATTTAGCCAGAAAACTTACAATCTAATTTTGTGCCTGAGACAGTGGAGGGGTAGATGCCTTCACCAAAGTCACAAGGAGCATTACTGGGATTTGAACCCTGACTTTCCTGGTTTTCAGCCCATTGTTCTAATCACTAGGCTACCAGAGTTTAGACTAATACATGGTGTTGAAAGAAAATGTATTAGGAGAGGAGAGGGTGGGGGGGGGGGGGGGGGCAGTGTGTTGGGGAACACGTACTAATAGTTAGAGAGTGGAGGAGTGGCCTAGTGGTTAGGGTGGTGGACTTTGGTCCTGGGGAACTAAGGAACTGAGTTCAATTCCCGGCACAGGCAGCTCCTTGTGACTCTGGGCAAGTCACTTAACCCTCCATTGCCCCATGTAAGCCGCATTGAGCCTGCCATGAGTGGGAAAGTGCAGGGTACAAATGTAACAAAAATAAAATAGATACTATTGGAGATTCTACATGGAATGTTGCTACTATTGGAGATTCTACATGGAATGTTGCTATTCCACTAGCAACATTCCATGTAGAAGGCTGCGCAGGCTTCTGTTTCTGTGAGTCTGACGTCCTGCACGTACGTGCAGGACGTCAGACTCACAGAAGCAGAAGCCTGCGCGGCCACATTGGTGATCTGCAAGGGCCGACTTCTACATGGAATGTTGCTAGTCATTCCATGTAGAATCTCAAATAGTAGCAACAGTGGAGGAGTGGCCTAGTGGTTAGGGTGGTGGACTTTGGTAACAAATACAAGAAGATTTTGTTTAGTCATCTATGTTGCCTTTATAAAATAGGCACATTTTCAGATCTATTTATTTATTTTTTACATGGCCTTTAATAAAATCAGGTTTATGCCCTTTGGCTACCTTTGTGTCTTTTTATAAAAGTAGTATAAACTGTTCCTACCTTGAAGGCGCAGGCACGAACAGCTGCCCTCGAACAGGTGAAAATGTTCATGCTCGGACTTTGCGTGTACACATGTAGATTAGCATCTATGCGTGTACGTGAGAACTCTGCTTATGCTCTGCCCAAATTCTGATCCTGTACTTGCCCACTGGCAAAATATGCACCATCATGTCTGGCACGTACTTTACACCAAGAGTCTGTTTTAATCAGCTTTCACTGGCAGATGATCAAAAGCAAACGCCGGCGCTAGAGGCTGTTAGCGCCATACTAGCGCCGGCGTTTGCTACCGCCCCATGATCAGCTCTTAACGCATTCATCCCCAATGATCAGCGTCCAGCACGCCAAAGATTGGGTTGCTGGCTGCGACAAACCCTACGCTAGCTCCGAGCTGGCATTAGGGTTTGCAGATCGTTGGAGAGGAATGGTGAGCCCTGTCCAGCATGCATTTGCATGATGGCTGGCCCCCATTCCCCCCTACAGCAAACCTGCCAGCGAGGGCAGTTGAGGACGTCCAAAATTTGGACGTTTCTGTGATGGGGCAATTGAGGACGTCCAAATTTTCACCGTTTCGGCAATGGACAGTTAAGGACGTCCAAAATTGGATGTTTCTATGAGAAAGACGTCTTTCTTATTGAAACATCCAATTTTGGACGTCCTTAACTGCCCATTGCAGAAACGTCCACATTTTGGACGTCCTCAACTGCCCCGTTACTATACCTCCTACACCCCCTTAAATTTGGCCGTCCCTGCAACAGGGCAGTTGAGGCCATCTACAGTGGTGGAAATAAGTATTTGATCCCTTGCTGATTTTGTAAGTTTGCCCACTGACAAAGACATGAGCAGCCCATAATTGAAGGGTAGGTTATTGGTAACAGTGAGAGATAGCACATCACAAATTAAATCCGGAAAATCACATTGTGGAAAGTATATGAATTTATTTGCATTCTGCAGAGGGAAATAAGTATTTAATCCCTCTGGCAAACAAGACCTAATACTTGGTGGCAAAACCCTTGTTGGCAAGCACAGCGGTCAGACGTCTTCTGTAGTTGATGATGAGGTTTGCACACATGTCAGGAGGAATTTTGGTCCACTCCTCTTTGCAGATCATCTCTAAATCATTAAGAGTTCTGGGCTGTCGCTTGGCAACTCGCAGCTTCAGCTCCCTCCATAAGTTTTCAATGGGATTAAGGTCTGGTGACTGGCTAGGCCACTCCATGACCCTAATGTGCTTCTTCCTGAGCCACTCCTTTGTTGCCTTGGCTGTATGTTTTGGGTCATTGTGCTGGAAGACCCAGCCACGACCCATTTTTAAGGCCCTGGCGGAGGGAAGGAGGTTGTCACTCAAAATTGTACGGTACATGGCCCCATCCATTCTCCCATTGATGCGGTGAAGTAGTCCTGTGCCCTTAGCAGAGAAACACCCCCAAAACATAACATTTCCACCTCCATGCTTGACAGTGGGGACGGTGTTCTTTGGGTCATAGGCAGCATTTCTCTTCCTCCAAACACGGCGAGTTGAGTTCATGCCAAAGAGCTCAATTTTTGTCTCATCTGACCACAGCACCTTCTCCCAATCACTCTCGGCATCATCCAGGTGTTCACTGGCAAACTTCAGACGGGCCGTCACATGTGCCTTCCGGAGCAGGGGGACCTTGCGGGCACTGCAGGATTGCAATCCGTTATGTCGTAATGTGTTACCAATGGTTTTCGTGGTGACAGTGGTCCCAGCTGCCTTGAGATCATTGACAAGTTCCCCCCTTGTAGTTGTAGGCTGATTTCTAACCTTCCTCATGATCAAGGATACCCCACGAGGTGAGATTTTGCGTGGAGCCCCAGATCTTTGTCGATTGACAGTCATTTTGTACTTCTTCCATTTTCTTACTATGGCACCAACAGTTGTCTCCTTCTCGCCCAGCGTCTTACTGATGGTTTTGTAGCCCATTCCAGCCTTGTGCAGGTGTATGATCTTGTCCCTGACATCCTTAGACAGCTCCTTGCTCTTGGCCATTTTGTAGAGGTTAGAGTCTGACTGATTCACTGAGTCTGTGGACAGGTGTCTTTCATACAGGTGACCATTGCCGACAGCTGTCTGTCATGCAGGTAACGAGTTGATTTGGAGCATCTACCTGGTCTGTAGGGGCCAGATCTCTTACTGGTTGGTGGGGGATCAAATACTTATTTCCCTCTGCAGAATGCAAATAAATTCATATACTTTCCACAATGTGATTTTCCGGATTTAATTTGTGATGTGCTATCTCTCACTGTTACCAATAACCTACCCTTCAATTATGGGCTGCTCATGTCTTTGTCAGTGGGCAAACTTACAAAATCAGCAAGGGATCAAATACTTATTTCCACCACTGTATCTTCCGATTTAAAGATGGACGTCCATCTCTTTTCATTGGTCTGCAGCCCAGACCTGTCAAACAAGTGCGGGAGGATTGTGCTGAGCGCATGCTCAGGCACAATTCTCTTGCACTTCTACCCCATAATCAGAGATAATTGCGCTGCTTAAATTTGCATGCAATAACTCTGATCATAGGTCTAATAGCGCCCCGCGCTGTTCCAGCGCTATTTTAGAGCGCTATTTGGAACAGCGCAGGGCTTTTGATCATCTGCCTGTTAATGCGTGAAAATGGTTTTTAAAATGACCTTCAATGTGTTTACACTAAAGTCTTTTTCCTTTAGGTAAACCTACTAGGAATACAAACTCAGGAGTTTGAGACTGGTTCTTTTACACTTGTGACTTTTAGGTCACAGAAGGGAAGAAAAACTTAGCTATGTAGAATAACAGATCTAATATTAATGTCAACAGGAAAATAAGTGCTTCTGTGCAGACCATTTAATAGAAATGGCAACTTAATTTGCAGACTATTCCCTGAGGATAAAAATGTCAAATGATGGGAATGGGATGGTCACAAGAGAGGTAACAGATGTTAATATGTAATACTATTAGCATACTGCAGTAGTTCCCATGTTTGTCCTGGCCAAACCCCTGCCAGTCAGGTTTTCAGAATATCCACAATGAATATTCATGAGTTAGATTTGCATGCACTGCCTCCATTACTTGCAAATCTAACTCATGAATATTCATTGTGGATGTCCTGAAAACGTTACTGGCTGGGGTTTCCCCAGGACAAGTTTGGGAACCACTGGCATACTCTATACCTTGAGCAAATACAGTTTAGAGGAACTTGAATTAAAATTTTCAGGGCTTACAGTCCTATAAAATCGAATAGATCTTCTGCGGTCCACAGAGATATGTTCTCCAAAATCTGAAGCCCTAAGGAGGTGCCGGAAGCTAGCAGGCCTTTGTGAAACACTCTGGGCCATTTCTAGAGTAGATGAATGATACCCTGATGCAGCCCATACTCTGTACTTCCTCCATTGCTGTTTTAGCTACATAGTAGTGCAGATTCCCCATTTATTTATTTATTTATTACATTTGTACCCCGCGCTTTCCCACACAATGCAGGCTCAATGTGGCTTACATAGTAATTCAAAATACAAAGTCTTATAATAGAAATTTCAAAACGGTAGTGAAACATTATGAAGTTGAGTTTGAATAATGTATGATTAGGATAAAATAGGGTGGATAGGATAGTATAAGTTGGGGGAAAAAGGGTAAGGAAGGATATAATAAAGGGATGCGTAGAGGGGGAATGGGGAGGTGGGGTAAGTAAAACCAATGATGAGGTCGGTATCTGTCAGAACAGAGTGTGTACAGAGGCCCGTTATGCAGTTGTCATGTAAAGAAAATCACCTAACATAGTAACATAGTAGATGACGGCAGAAAAAGACCTGCACGGTCCATCCAGTCTGCCCCACAAGATAACTCATATTTGCTGCTTTTTGTGTATACCCTACTTTGATTTGTACCTGTGCTCTTCAGGGCACAGACCGTATAAGTCTGCCCAGCACTATCCCCGCCTCCCAACCACCAGCCCCGCCTCCCAACCACCGGCTCTGGCACAGACCGTATAAGTCTGCCCAGCACTATCCCCGCCTCCCAACCACCAGCCCCGCCTCCCAACCACCGGCTCTGGCACAGACCGTATAAGTCTGCCCAGCACTATCTCCGACTCCCACCACTGGCTCTGGCACAGACCGTATAAGTCTGTCCAGCACTATCCCCGCCTCCCAACCACCAGCCCTCCCGATCTTGACTAAGCTCCTGAGGATCCATTCCTTCGGCACAGGATTCCTTTATGTTTATCCCACGCATGTTTGAATTCCGTTACCGTTTTCATTTCCACCACCTCTCGCGGGAGGGCATTCCAAGCATCCACTACTCTCTCCGTGAAAAAATACTTCCTGACATTTTTCTTGAGTCTGCCCCCCTTTCAATCTCATTTCATAGAAATGTGTGGCAAAGAGCAAGAGAAACATGTGAATACTTTTCCGACACCCTTGCTTAGTCTTCCTAATCACATGTTTCTAGATGTTAGGGGTTAGATTTACTAAAATGCATTACTGTGTTAGTGTGTGCAATACAATTTGGGACCTGAGGTAAAAAGTGCATGCTGCTTCCTTAAGGGGGCGCTATTTAGTAACAGTGAGTACACACTAACCATTGGTAAAAGACCCCTCTCTGTTCTACAAAGGAGCATACTTTAAGATTTCCAGTTATAACTTTTCTAATGTATGCATCACATTTAAAAGTCCTACAACTTTTTATGTCATATTTAGTAAAATATCCTTTTATATAGGTGAGTATGGGAAACGTGAATGATGCCTTCAGAGTGTAAGCTGCTTCTTAATTTGGCAGATGGCATCCTGACAGTCTCCATGGTTGATCATCTAATTGCAACCTTGTCACCTCTGCTACGGGGAGAGGGAACTGGTCTTAGCTGTATTAAGGAACAATCCTTGCTGGTCTGGGTCCATACACAGACAGTAGGACCTGCACGTACTTAATAGCAGCAGGTGTCCCATTCCAGATCAGAGCTAGGACACACCATTTCCAACATACATCAGAAGATATGGGAACTACTGCCTGGGAAGGAGCTGGGCCCAACTCCGATAAAGATGGGAGAGAGATGTGGGAAGGGTATTAGAGTCATGGGACATAATAGCGCAGATAAAAAGCATTCCCCACATCAAAACCAGGGGACACAAGATGAAGCTAGATTTAAAACAAATAGGAGAATGTTTTTCTTTACTCAGTGTGTAGTTAGACTCTGGAACTCGTTGCTGGAGAATGTAGTGAATTTAAAGGGGGTTTGGACAGATTCCTGAGGGAAAAGTCCATTGAACATTATTAATTTGGGGGGGGGGGGGGGGGGGGGGCGGGGGGGGGATGCCGGGTTCTTGGAGCCTGGATTAGCCACTGTCGGAGACGGGATGCTGGGCTTGATGGACCCTTGGTCTTTTCCCAGTATGGCGGTGCTTATGTACTTATGTACAGTGTTCTGAGGAGAGGCTCTCGGAGGAAGTGGTCCCTGCAGGTCGGACCCGAGGTCATTGGACCCTTCAGCTGCCAGACTTGAAGCTGGAATTGCGTAGCAGAGGGAGGATTTCAGATTCCCTGTCCTTGAACTTTCAGAGGAACAAGTTTATTTTTTTGTTCTGTTTTTGAACGTTCACCTGCTTGAAAAAATGCAGCTGCAGCTTTGCTATACTATGAAAAGTTAGTTAGTCAGTGAAATTGTATACTGATGAAATCTGAAGGGACCTGTTTGTTCTTCCAGTACTCAGAGTAGAATAAGTGAATTAGCAGAAGCGATTATTGTATTGCTTGTCTGTAGTTCTTTGTAAAACTATCACATTTTAGATATCTAATACCTATTAAAGGACATAGGTATTGCTAGCTGTCACTATGCAGCGAACTAGTGTGTAAACTTTTACGACTGTTCACAGAGAAGGGAATGGTAGCCGTGTTAGTCCACTCTTAAAGGTTATCAATAGAAATCAAACAAAATAAATCATGGAAAAGAAAATAAGATGATACCTTTTTTATTGGACATAACTTAATACATTTCTTGATTAGCATTCGAAGGTTGCCCTTCTTCCTCAGATCGGAAATAAGCAAATGTTGGTGGATGACAGTGTATATAAGTGAAAACATTCAAGCATTACTATGACAGTAAAATAGATACTATTGGAGATTCTACATGGAATGTTGCTACTATTGGAGATTCTACATGGAATGTTGCTATTCCAGTAGCAACATTCCATGTAGAAGGCTGCGCAGGCTTCTGTTTCTGTTGAGTCTGACGTCCTGCACGTACGTGCAGGACGTCACACTCACAGAAGCAGAAGCCTGCGCGGCCACATTGCTGATCTACAAGGGCCGACTTCTACATGGAATGTTGCTAGTGGAATAGCAACATTCCATGTAGAATCTATAGAAATCAAACAAAATAAACATGGAAAAGAAAATAAGATGACACCTTTTTTATTGGACATAACTTAATACATTTCTTGATTAGCTTTCGAAGGTTGCCCTTCGTCAGATCGGAAATAAGCAAATGTGGTAGCAGATAGTATATATGAGAGAAACATCAAAGCATTACTTTGACAGTCTGATAGAGTGGGAGGGTGGGGGTATGCATGGGGACATCAAAGCATTTCATTGATTTTCTAACAGGATGGGTGTTGGTAGGTGAGAGGAGGGTAATAAACAGAGAAATACAGCTTTATCTAATATAATAAAACGCACCCTCAACGTTCTGAGGACAATGTTCTGAAGCCATGAAGCCATCTGACGTCACTCCCAGGCTGAAGGGTTCGTGGATTCGTGGTGTGAAGCCTTCAAGCCAGCCAGCCAGCCGTCTCTGCCCCGCCCTCGCGTCAAACGTAATTATGTCGAGGGCGGAAAAAAAAAACCAAACAAATCCGGCAGCGAAGCATCAGGGAAGGAGGCGGCGCTCCCGACGTCTAGCCTGCCCTTCGCTGTGTTCTGCCTTCTTCTGACGACAAGGATGACGTCAAAAGAAGGCGGAACACAGCGAAGGGAAAGCTAGACGTCGGGAGCACCGCCTCCTTCCCTGACGCTTCGCTGCCAGAACCGCCACGGAGGTAAATTTAAAAAGAAGAAAAAAAACAAAAAGGGATGCATGGATGCGACAGCATGGATGCGAAGGGGGGGGGGAGAAGAGGGCGGGCCAGGCTGGGACATGGGAGAGAGAGGAGCATGGATGTGAGGGGGGGTCATGGAAGGGAGAGAGGGGACTTGCTGGAAAAGGATGAATGGAGGCGGCAGGGGACAGAGGAGCATGGATGGGCAGGGCTCAGGGAGAGAGGGGAATTGCTGGAAAGGGATGAATGGAGGGGGCAAGGGACAGAGGAGCATGGATGGGCATGGTTTGGGAGGGCAGGACTCAGGGAGAGAGGGAAATTGCTGGATAGGGATGAATAGAGGGGACAGATGGGCATGGATGGATATGGATTGCAGGGCAGGTCTCAGGGAGAGCCGGGAATTGCTGGATAGGGATGAATGGAGGGGCCAGGTGACAGAGGAGCATGGATGGGCATGGATTGGAAGGGCAGGACTCAGGGAGAGGGGAATTGCTGGATAGGGATGAATGGAGGGGACAGATGGGCATGGATGGATATGGATTGCAGGGCAGGCCTCAGGGAGAGAGGGAATTGCTGGATAGGGATGAATGGAGGGGCCAAGTGACAGAGGAGCATGGATGGGCATGGATTGGGAGGGCAGGGCTCAGGGAGAGAGGGGAATTACTGGAAAGGGATGAATGGAGGGGGCAGGGGACAGAGGAGCATGGATGGGCATGGATTGGGAGGGCAGGGCTCAGGGAGAGAGGGGAATTGCTGGATAGGGATGAATGGAGGGGACAGGTGACAGAGGAGCATGGATGGGCATTGATTGGGAAGGCAGGGCTCAGGGAGAGAGGGGAATTGCTGGAAAAGGATGAATGGAGGGGGCAGGGGACAGATGGCCATGGATTGGGAGGGTAGGGCTCACACTCTCTCTCTCATATACAATGTCTTTCTGACTCTCACTCTCACACACGCTGTCTCACACTGTATCACATTCACTCTCTATGTGCCACACAGTCACTCACACACTCGCTTGGTCTCATACACTCACTCTCACAGAGAATCTGTGTCTCACACACACTCTCTCTCTCTTGCCCACACACACACACTCTCTCTCACACTGTGTCTCACATACACACTTGCACACACTCTCATTCTCACAAACACACTCAAACCCAGACTCACTCTCTCTCTCACACACTCACACTTTCACTCTGACTCTCAAACAGTCACTCTCACATACACTCTCCCAAACATACACACTCCGAGGAAAACCTTGCTAGCGCCCGTTTCATTTGTGTCAGAAACGGGCCTTTTTTACTAGTGTTTTATAATGAGTTAGAAAACCCAGATCCTTATTAAGTCCTGTTTGTTGGGTGTCAAAATATTCAATCATTCTTATTTCAAAGGTCTTACGTTCCTGTATTGTTTTAAAATTACCTTTCAGTATTCTTACTGTGAAATCACTGGTGCAGTGTTCTGGTCTTGTGAAGTGTTGGCCCACAGGGGTGGGGGCTTGACTGGCACCGGCTATTTTCATGTGATGTCTGTGCAGATTGAATCTTGTCTTAAGCATCTGGCCTGTTTCTCCAATATAGCATCCTTCGTTACATTTCTTACACTGAATGATATATACCACATTGGGAGATGAGCATGTAAAATAGTCCTTTATGTTGAATATTTTTCCTTTGTGAATGACTATGGGGTCTTGTGAAATGTTTTGGCATAGTTTGCAGCTGGCTGTGTTACAGAGAAGGGATAAAAGATATGGAGTCACTTCCCTTACGAAGAAAGGCTAAACAGGTTAGTGCTCTTTGACTTGGAAAAGAAATGACTGAGAGGGGATATGACAAGTTTATGAAATCACGAGTGGGGCAAAACGGTTGTTTAACCTTTCAAACAGTGCTGATTGTAAGCTCTTTGAGCAGGACTGTCTTTCTTCTATGTTTGTGCAGCGCTGCGTATGCCTTGTAGCGCTATAGAAATGCTAAATAGTAGTAGTAGTAGGAATACCCCGTGAAGCTAATGACCAGCAGATTGAAAACACATCGCAGAAGATGTTTTTTCATGCAGTGCCTAATTAAGCTGTGGAATCTACGGCCGGAAGACGTGGTCGGGGCAACTAACATAGCAGAGTTTATAAATGGTTTGAACGTGTTCCTGAGGGAAAGGTCTTTAAAAGAATTATTAGCCACACAGACTTGGGAAAGTTGCCACTTATCCCCAGAAAGACTGAAGAGAAATAAATCTGCTTTATGAGAGATCTGCCTAGTAATTTTAACTTAAGAACATAAGAATAACCATACTGGGTCAGACCAGTGGTCCATCTAGCCCAGTATCCTGCTTCCAGCAGTGGCCAATTCAGGTCACAGGTACCTGGTAGAAACCCAGATAGTGGTAACATTCCATGCTACCAATCCCAGGGACAGCAGTGGCTTCCCTATGTCTGTCTCAATAGCAGACTATGAACATTTCCTCCAGCCTTGTCCAAACCTTTTTTAAACCCAGATACACTAACTGCTGATACCACATCCTCCGGCAACAAGTTCTAGAGTTTAATTATTTGTTGAGTTAAAAAAATATTTCCTCCTATTTGTTTTAAAAGTATTTCCATGTAATTTCATCAAGTGTCCCCTGGTCTTTGTACTTTTTGAAAGAGTAAAAAATTGATTCACTTCTGTTTGTTGTACACCACTTAGATTTTGTAGACCTCAAACATATCTCCCCTCAGCCATCTCTTTAGCTTTTCCTCATATGGGAGGAGTTTCATCCCTGTTATCTTCTTTGAACCTTTTCTAATTCCGCTATATCCTTTTTGAGATATGGCGACCAGAATTGAACGCAGTACTCAAGGTTTTGAACACGGTGCTCAACTTAGACTGGATGCTGAGTTTGATAAACCTTGATGTGACTCAACATGATTCTCTTATGTTCTTAACACTTGCAGAAGTATCAGGATTTTGTAGACCTCTATATCCCTCCTCAGCTGTCTCTGTTCCAAGCTGAAGAGCCCTAGCCTGTTTTTTCTCATTTTTTATTTTCGTTGCCCTTCTTTGAAACTTTTCTAATTCCGCTGTATCTTTTTTGAGATATGATGAATCGAATGCAATACTCAAAATGAAGTCTTACCATGAAGCCATACAGAGGCATTCTAATAATCTTCCTCTTATTTTCCATCTCTTTCCTAATAATGGCCACATGCGAAATGGTTTTGTGCTCTGTGCGTTTATCATTTTGGTCCATTAAAAAAAAAAAAGTCAAAGTGCAAAACGTGGAGTGGAACAGGTGGATGTGAGTGTCTGTTCACGCTTTCAAAAAATACTAGGACTAGGGGGCATGCGATGAAACTACAGTGTAGTAAATTTAAAACAAATCGGAGAAAATTTTCTTCACCCAACGTGTAATTAAACTCTGGAATTCATTGCCGGAAAATGTGGTGAAGGCGGTTAGCTTAGCAGAGTTTAAAAGGGGGTTGGACGGTTTCCTAAAGGACAAGTCCATAAACCGCTACTAAATGGACTTGGAAAAATCCAAAATCCCAGGAATAACATGTATAGAATGTTTGTACGTTTGGGAAGCTTGCCAGGTGCCCTTGGCCTGGATTGGCCGCTGTCGTGGACAAGATGCTGGGCTCGATGGACCCTTGGTCTTTTCCCAGTATGGCATTACTTATGTACTTATGAACACCACTAAAATAGCCCTTATGGGAGAAGAGGGCACCTATACGTTGGTACAGTAGGTTTGGGGGGAGTGTGAGAGTGCTCACACTTTCCACCACAAGTGACAGGTAGTGGGCCTGGGTCCCCTTCTTCCACAGTGCACTGCACCAACCACTAGTGTACTCCAGAGACCTGCTTACTGCTCTAATAGACCTGGCTATAACATCTGAACTGTCATAGAGGTTGGTAAGTATTATTTTTATTCACATCTGTGGGAGGGGGGTCAGTGATCACTGGGGGAGTAAGAGGGGGTCATCCCATCTGGTCATTTAGGGCATCTTTTTGTACTTTATTCTCGTTCTAAAAACAGGTCTCAATCAAAACATGAAGTTTTCACCCTAGATGTTTTCATTTTGTTCCATTATGACTATAAAACATCCAAGTTGGCCAACTGTAGTGCCAGATTGGCGTGCGCCAAAAATGTGGTAGCTCTACTGTGGCATTGTAGAAGGGCCCCAAAAAGCATTCAACATACATTTATCGCACGTTAACTGCAGAAGTACTGCAAAGCCCCTTAATGCAGTTGGATGTTGGCGTTGCACAGTAAACTGTGTATTAACCCCCGGATTCTTAAATGGTGCCCAAATTTGCATACAATCCTGAGATCCGTGCATGAATAAATTAGTTAACGAGCCATTAACAATCGATTGGCTAACAATCAATTATTGAATTTATTGACTCTAATATTGATCTGTGCGCAGATCAGGCTGTGTGCAATTCTATAAAGATCCACGCCCAAATCCTTTCATGCGCAACTCAAAGGGGGTGTGGCTATGGGAGGGGCGTTCTAAAGAATTATATGCAGTGCTATAGACTTTAGGAGCTGTACATCTAAGATACGCACCAGGATTTATATCAGGTTTCGGCTGATGTAAGTCCTTGCGTCCAAAGTTGGGCACCAGAATATACATTGGAGCCCTTTTGGAACTACCGCCGGCCCATTGTGGCCACCGGCAGTAGTTTTGCCTCGAGCATGCACCATTTCCAGTGCTACGGAAAATAAGGTGTATTTTCTAGCGTGGCGCTCACCCGGCGGTAATTGCTACCCGGTTACTCCTGGGATACCGCAGGAACCCTTACTCCACCTCAGTGGGTGGCAGTAAGTGCTCCCCCGTCCGCATGGCCACGTGGTAAGAATAATTAATCTATCTTCATAGCCATATCTTTTTTAGAGGCTGCTGCGATAAAAATGGCACTGGTGTGCGGCAAAAATGGCCCCTGCCGCTACCACAGGGTCCTTTTTACCGCAGCTTGGTAAAAAGACCCACTAAGGACTAGATTCTGTATATGTCACCAGAAAATTCCGTGTGGAAAAAAATCGCCTAGGCATATTCTCTAAGGCACCCCTAAATCCAAATAGAATAGGCTTAAATTACCGCGCGGTATATAGAATACACCAAGCGCCGGTCCACGCAACTAAATTCAGTCACAGTGAATTACACCAACTAAAACCTGGTGTACATCCCGACGCCTAAATTAATCGTGGAGCGGATATATTCTATAACAACGTGCGTCGATTTTAGAATCGTCCATGACCTGCCTATTCCACTCCTGTAACCATGGCCGCTTTTCAACTATGCGACTTATAGTTTATGCGCCCCACGGTACAGAATACACTTAGACAGTAGTGCATGTAAATTCTAATTAATACCAATTAGTGTTATAATTGCATGTTATTAGCTTAACTAATTAAGGGGTCCTTTTAAAAAGTCGTTCTGAAAAATGGTTTGCAGTAGATTGGGAGTAGGTTTTGGGCGCACGCTGATCCATTTTTTAGCGCACCTGTAAAAAAAGGCCTTTTTTAAGTTTTTGCCAAAAATGGATGTGCATCAAAATGAAAATTGCTGCGACAAAGATGATACAGGGGATGGGACGGCTTCCCTATCAGGATAGGCTGAAGAGGCTGGGGCTCTTCAGCTTGGAGAAAAGGCGGCTGAGGGGAGATATGATAGAGGTCTATAAGATAATGAGTGGAATGGAACGGGTCGATGTGAAGCGTCTGTTTACGCTTTCCAAAAATACTAGGACAAGGGGACATGCGATGAAGCTGCAGTGTGGTAAATATAAAACTAATCGGAGGAAATTTTTTTTCACTCAACGCGTAGTTAAACTGTGGAATTCGCTGCCGGAAAAAGTGGTTAAGGCGGTTAACTTAGTGGACTTCAAAAAAGGGTTGGACGGCTTCCTGGAGGATAAAGCCATAGAATGTTATTGAATGGACGAGGGAATAATACAGTATTTCTAGGATGGGCGGGACAAATTGCTTGTTCTTTGGGCCGCTGTCGGTGACAGGGTGCTGGGCTCGATACACCCTTGGTCTGTCCCAGCATGGCGATGCTTATGTACTTATCCATTTTGGGTCTGAGACCTTACTGCCAGCCATTGACCTAGCAGTAAAGACTCACGTGGTAACCGGGTGGTAATGACCTACGCGTGTGAAATACCACTTGGCGCGTGTCCGTTATTCGCGCCTGAAAATAAAACATATTTTTTCAGATGTTCGTATCAGACGCGTGCCAAAAATGAAATGATCGCAAGAACCACGCAGTAGTCGGGTGGTAACTCCATTTTTGCGCACATCGGGCGCGCGTAGACTCTTACGTGGCTTAGTAAAAGGGCCCCTAGGTTATGTGCTTTGTTATAGAATACGCTTTGATTTCCGTGTGGAAATCTTGGCACGATATATAGAATCCCGGGGTAAGCGCTGTTCTATAAAGAATGCCCAGCCTGGAATGCCATTTATAGAACAGCTCTGACTGAGCCTTAAGTCCTTAACACAGGTCAGAAAAATACTTTGCCAATTTCAAACATCTCTACTTTTCTGCCCTGGACATGCTGTACAAAATTGGGCTGCAGGCATCGACATTTTTCTCATTGAAGGGACAGGAAATTATAAAGCCTTCTGTGAATAATGTGCTGTTTCAAAGTTGTGCAAGCACGTCGACTTGAAGGCGTTTTGCACTATGTTGGCCTTCCTTTGGCAAAAACATAAGTCTGGCTTATTATGCAGCTGCTGCTACAGGTGCAATTTTTTCAGCCACACTCTGTCAAAAAGAAGAAAAAAAGAGTGTTTGAGTGATCTGATTCTTAAAGCCTCATGCATAACATTGGTCTCATGTGTTACCTGCTTAGAGAGCCAAGTCCAAGCATTTTGACTCGCTGGTACAATGAAGTAAATGTCCACCAGCTGCTTCCTTTACAATCACTCTATAAAAATGTTTGTTTATACAAGAGAATAGCAACACCTCTCATCTCCATCACCCATCCATCTAGTGCTGATCATCGCATTTGAATGCAAGGGCTTTATTTCGACTCGTATTTTTGGCGACCGTGTTACTGAGGGGCCTTTTTACTAAGCTGCGTAAGCGTCTGTGTGCACCCCAACGCACGCCAAAATGGAGTTACCGCACGGCTCTTGCAGCAATTTCATTTTTGGCGCGCATCCGAAAAAATAATTTTTATTTTTGGACGCTTGCAGGTCATTACTGCGTGAGACTTTACCGCTAGGTCAATGGCTGGTGGTAAGGTCTCAGACCCAAAATGGACGCGCGGCAATTTTCATTTTGCCGCATGTCCATTTTCGGCCAAAAATTTTAAAAAAGGCATTTTGTATGTAATTCGATGTATAATTGGTAGCCAGTGGGACTCCTTCAGTGATCCTTTTACTAAGGTGCGCTGAAAGATGACCTGCGGTAGTGTAGGCGCGCAGAATCATTTGTCAGCGCACCTTAGTAAAACGATCCCTGAAGGAGTCCCACTGGCTACCAATTATACATCGTATTACATATAAAATACTCCTCTTAGTACATAAGATCACGCTGGTGAACCCCCCCCCCCCCCCCCCCCATTCCTCTCCCGTTATCTAGCTCCATACCTGCCACTCTAGATACCACAAGATGATCTATTTTTTTCAGTTCAGGTTCTGGAGCTCTGGAATTTGTTACTACAACAATTCAGATTTCAAACCTCCCCCCAAAAATGTAAGAACAAATTAAAAACATTTCTTTTTACTGATGCCTACAAATGCTAGTGCAGTCTGACCGGTATGAACCTGGGCTACACAGTTGTCCGTATGTATTGCCCTCCTCCGTCTCTACGACTGAAAGTGTACTTTCCTCCTTCCCTAGCCCTGGACTTATTTTCTGTCTTCACATCTCCCCTTCTATTTTAGATTGTAAGCCGCTCAGGTATTTATTTGATGAACGCTGGGATAGAAAGTTCTAAATAAACTTGAAACTTGGCTGTCCATAAAGAAATCTACTGCTCATTCCTGGTTTATGGCTTTGTAATCTGTACGGCACTATATACAATTATCTAGTTTCTGCTGAGAACCAGCATATGAAAGTAAAGTACCTGTATATAATATGTAAACCACTTTGATTATAACCACAGAAAGGCAGTATATCAAGTCCCATCCCCTTTTCCTTTCCATCCTGTTGATGAAGAGGCAGAGGGACTATAGAATCCGGGGGGGGGGGGGGGGAGAGGCTGACCAGAGGGTCTCCCCCAGAGTAATCCCATTAGTATACAAGCTTTCATGTGACTTATTGAAAATCACACAAGTAGAATCATTAGTGTTCTGATTACAATTATATTCCGCCCGATATTGAAAGCGATTTAAAAGTCAGGAGAGACTCCAGGTCATTTAAGTCATTTGTCTGAGGCTAACTCTGAATATTTATTTATTTTATTGCATTTGTATTCCACATTTTCCCACCTATTTGCGGGCTCAGTGTGGCTTACAATACGTTGTGAATGATAGAAATACAATTGGTCATAATACGATTATGGGTACATTGTGAAGAGTTGTGGGAAGACAAAGTCAAAGTCAAAATATCATCTAGGAATAGAAACAATGGAATGTGACAATGGGGAAATGATATTCAATAGCACTTAACCGGATTAAGCCGCTGAATATCCATGGTTATGGTGTGGGTGGTCCTGGGGGCAGAGTTGGCACTTAACGCAGTTAAGTACCGATATTCAGCACTTTACCGTATAAGATAACTGCCGAAATTAGGCTGCATAGAAAGCTGTTTTATCATTATTTGGTTAAGTGCCAAATATGACAGTTGGGGTCCTGTTTACTAAGGTGCGCTAAGGGTTTGAGTGCGCCAACACTTGGCGCGCATGCTAACCATGTAGGCACCTATAGGGATATTGTAGGCACATACATGGTTAACGCGCGTTAACTACTACTACTACTTATTTCTAAAGCACTACTAGACGTACACAGCGCTATATACTTGAACATGAAGAGACAGTCCCTGCTCAACAGAGCTTACAATCTAATTAGGACAAACAGGACAAATAAGGGATAAGGACAAAGAGTAGCAAGATTCCGTGCAGAATCTCAAAGAGTAGCAAGATTCCCGAATCCCACTGTAGCAACATTCTGTGCAGAATCCCAAAGAACAGCAAGATTCCGGAATCTCAAAGACTACTACTACTACTTATCATTTCTATAGCGTTACTAGATGTACACAGTGCTGTACAATTGAACATGAAGAGACAGTCCCTGCTCGACGGAGCTTACTATCTAATTAGGACAGACAAACAGGACAAATGAGGGATAAGGACAAAGAGTAGCAAGATTCCGGAATCCCAAAGACTACTACTACTACTTATCATTTCTATAGTGCTACTAGACGTATGCAGCGCTGTACATTTGAACATGAAGAGACAGTCCCTGCTCAACAGAGCTTACAATCTAATTAGGACAGACAAACAGGACAAACAAGAGATAAGGGAATATTAAAGTGAGGATGATAAAATAAGGGTTCTGAACAAGTGAATAAGATTTAGGAGTTAAAAGCAGCATCAAAAAGGTGGGCTTTTAGCTTAGATTTGAAGACGGCCAGAGATGGAGCTTGACGTACCGGCTCAGGAAGTCTATTCCAGGCATATGGTGCAGCAAGATAAAAGGAACGGAGTCTGGAGTTAGCGGTGGAGGAGAAGGGTGCAGATAAGAGAGATTTACCCAGTGAACGGAGTTCCCGGGGAGGAATGTAGGGAGAGATGAGAGTGGAGAGGTACTGAGGAGCTGCAGAGTGAAAGCACTTATAGGTCAATAAGAGGAGTTTGAACTGTGTGCGGAAATGGATAGGGAGCCAGTGAAGTGACTTGAGGAGAGGGCTAATATGAGCATAACAGCACTGGCGGAATATTAGTTGTGCAGCAGACGTTAAAAACGTTAATGCGCCTATAACGCTTCTTGGTAAACAGGGCCCTTAACCGCATAAGTGGTATCTGGCCACGTATGCCTGGATATTCATTGCCAGTGCCCAGATATGGCCCAGCATTGACTATCCGGGAATAAAGCCAGCAACGGCTTGCTGAATATCAGCCGGACTGTCTTTATATATACATCTATATTTCTTTCTTTTTTCAAGGATAATCTGTTCAGAAGACTTTGGGAAATGATAAATTACTTAGAAAAGTTTTAAAGTTATTTTTGGTTTGTTTTGTTGGTTGTTTTATAATTATGTATGTTACTGACAAAGGCGGATTCTAAATTATAAACCGTGAACTATAAAATGGTGATTTCAGCACATATAAGGCATGAATTTTGAGTGGCAAAGGTTTTTTTATTTGTTTTTGTTTTTTTAAATCAAGGGACCTGTTAATATGTTGGGGTTACGTTGTTACCATTTTCCTCTGCAGTATCCAAGGAAATCATATACTTATGCAGGGATTCCTGTAGGAATGGAAAACCAATTATTACTTTTAAAGCAGGAAATCATTAAAGAAATATGATAGGATGCACCGTCTTGAATTCAGCAATCTGTAATAAAAAAAAACTTTACTGTATTGCACAATGATGATTTTGTCCTCTTTCTAGAGCAAAAAAAACCCCCAAAACCCATTTTCTTGTTTTGTTGCAGTAAACGTTTGTGTTTATCTTGTACAAAGTGATCCTTTTGTTTTAAAACGTGCTCTGGTGAATTGAAGTGACTGAGAAGTTTGAATTAAATTTTTTTTTTGTTACATTTGTACCCCGCGCTTTCCCACTCATGGCAGGCTCAATGCAGCTTACATGGGGCAATGGAGGGTTAAGTGACTTGCCCAGAGTCACAAGGAGCTGCCTCTGCCTGAAGTGGGAATCCAACTCAGTTCCTCAGTTCCCCAGGACCAAAGTCCACCACCCTAACCACTAGGCCACTCCTCCACTGTTGCTACTATTTGAGATTCTACATGGAATGTTGCTATTCCACTAGCAACATTCCATGTAGAAGTCGGCCCTTGCAGATCACCAATGTGGCCACGCAGGCTTCTGCTTCACAGAAACAGAAGCCTGCGCAGCCTTCTACATGGACTGTTGCTAGTGGAATAGCAACATTCCATGTAGAATCTCCAATAGTATCTATTTTTTTTTTGTTACATTTGTACCCCGCGCTTTCCCACTCATGGCAGGCTCAATGCAGCTTACATGGGGCAATGGAGGGTTAAGTGACTTGCCCAGAGTCACAAGGAGCTGCCTGTGCCTGAAGTGGGAATCGAACTCAGTTCCTCAGTTCCCCACCACCCTAACCACTAGGCCACTCTTCCACTGTTGCTACTATTGGAGATTCTACATGGAATGTTGCAGGACGTCAGACTCACAGAAACAGAAGCCTGCGCAGCCTTCTACATGGAATGTTGCAAGTGGAATAGCAACATTCCATGTAGAATCTCCAATAGTAGCAACATTCCATGTAGAATCTCCAATAGTATCTATTTTATTTTTGTTACATTTGTACCCCGCGCTTTCCCACTCATGGCAGGCTCAATGCAGCTTACATGGGGCAATGGAGGGTTAAGTGACTTGCCCAGAGTCACAAGGAGCTGCCTGTGCCTGAAGTGGGAATCGAACTCAGTTCCTCAGTTCCCCACCACCCTAACCACTAGGCCACTCTTCCACTGTTGCTACTATTGGAGATTCTACATGGAATGTTGCAGGACGTCAGACTCACAGAAACAGAAGCCTGCGCAGCCTTCTACATGGAATGTTGCAAGTGGAATAGCAACATTCCATGTAGAATCTCCAATAGTAGCAACATTCCATGTAGAATCTCCAATAGTATCTATTTTATTTTTGTTACGTTTGTACCCTGCGCTTTCCCACTCATGGCAGGCTCAATGCGGCTTACATGGGGCAATGGAGGGTTAAGTGACTTGCCCAGAGTCACAAGGAGCTGCCTGTGCCTGAAGTGGGAATCGAACTCAGGCATAGTTTTTGGAATTTCACTGGAAAACATAGCAGCTGTTCCTCACTTTATGCTCAGCTGGGCATCTGAAACCATTTAGAGCAGTCACAGTCAAAGTTTCCATTATGTTGTAAACATTCCTATAGCTCCATTGAATACGCTGACATAGCCCTCACTCTAAGGGGCATAATGTAAAGTGCGAGCAGAGGATAGAAAATGTGCAGTAAATTTATTTCCTGGTCTTTGGGAGATGAATAAGTGCTTCCTTATTTGCTGCTGGTTGACTAAAATTTTCTCACATTCGTTTCCCTCCCTCCTTTGTCCTCTCTCCATCCCCTCTGTCTTCTCCCACCCACAACAGAATAGTCTAATGGATTAATATGTACATTTTCACATGGTCAGACGTTTGTGTTCATATTTCTTTCTCCCACGTTGTAAAAGGAGTAGGTTTTGGTAAAGTGTCTGTAGTAAAGCTGGATATCCCACTGAGTGATCCTGGTGACATATCCCCCTGATTCTGTGAAGGTCGCCAAAAATCGCATGTACAAATTTAGGCGTGTTTCCGATGTGCTTGCACAATTTAATTGAATAACAAGCAAATTAGTGCCAATGATTGGCTTTTTAACAAGTAATTATTGGCACTAATTAGATTTAATTGGGACCAACGAGCGTAAAGTTAGGCGTAAAATGTATGCGTGTTCCAAAAAAGGGGCGCGTGGAAATCATGTGCGTTTTGGGGCAGAACAGGAGCGTGGCATTGAGTTATGTGCATAATTACAGAATAATGGTACTCCGTGCGTAAATTTAGACACGATCATTTGCACCGCGTTTTTATGGTGCAAGTGGCTGCACCTAAATTTACTCGCAACTTTCTGCTTAAGCATGTATTCTATAAACTGCGCTGAACTTTAGGCGCGGCTTATAGAATACCGCTTGCGGGTTTTTTCAGCACCTATTTTTTTAGGCGCCATTTATAGAATTGACCCCTATACTCTTTTATCAGGCCTGTGAATAAAAATGTAACCTATTTTTGTTATAAGGGGTTTCACCTGTCTAGTGGATGGTACACGAAGATGTGAAGCCTGACTTTGTTTATTGTGTGTAAGTTGAGACATTCCAAATTTGCAATCTGTTTTACAAAAGGCTCACTGAATGCAGAGCCTTTTGTAAAATAGATTGCAGAGCCTTTTCTGTGAGTCTGCGCAGAACGTCAGACTCACAGAAACAGAAGCCTGCGCGGCTGCATTGGTGATCTGCAAGGGCAGGCTTCTACATGGAGTGTTGTTAGTGGAGGAGTAGCCTAGTGGTTAGTGCAGTGGACTTTGATCCTGGGGAACTGAGTTTGATTCCCACTGCAGTTCCTTGTGACTCTGGGCAAGTCACTTAACCCTCCATTGCCCCTGGTACAAAATAAGTACCTGAATATATGTAAACCGCTTTGAATGTAGTTGCAAAAACCTCAGAAAGGCACAATATCAAGTCCCATTTCCCTTTCCCTTTACTGTCACCTATTTAGGAGGCGGTAAGGGATCCCGTGCTACTCTTGCGCTAATTGGGCAGTGCGCTCATGCCACCCAACTTGCTCAGGCATGCCTACTCTCTGCCCCCAGACAGAGGCATAAAATAAAAAATCTTTTTTAATAGCAGGAGTTGCGCACGCTTCTGGCCAAACTATCGCGGGATGCCCCAGCGCATCCTACGGTAGCGCCCTTTTACTTCGCAGTAAGCCCATGTTAGGCCTACTGTGCATTAGTAAAAGAGCCCCTAAGTTTTGTACCTGGAGCAATGGAGGGTTAAGTGATTTGCCCAGGGTCTCAGGGAGCTGCAGTGGGACTCAAACTTGGTTCTTCGGGTTCTCAGCCTGCTGCTCATCCACTCCTCTGCACTCATTTTATGCTTGCTTCAAATCCGTTACTTTTTTTGGTTTTTACCACTTCCACTGGGAGGCCATTCTATGCATCTACCACCCATCAGATTGCGTTTTGTTAACTCCTACAACTTTTCTGATGAACTCGGATGGTTTAAAGCGAGCTCGACATCTTGCAGGTTTTCTCTTTCAAACAATATGTTGAATTAAGGCTTAATAATGAGATTATTTTTTGAACTACAAGTGGAAAAGAAAAAAGCGTACACATTAAGATGTGTGTTTGTATTTTATTGTAAAAACCACAGTTCCCTGGGTGTGTTATGCTTGCTTTGTACTCTTAACTACCCTGAAAGTGTGGTTGTTATCTCTGCATGTTATATTTTAGTTATGCAATGTTTTTTTTTTTCACAATTGCCATCTCCCAAAATAGGCGTAAAAATTCCAGTCTGTTCTGCTCTTTGTACTGTATTATTTACCCACATTGAAATGCTCATTAGCCAATCAGATTATTTTGTTTATTCAAGCTATTGTATAGATATCCTCCCTTCGCCCTCTTCCTCCTCCTCCTCCAATATAAATAGAAAATGCTTAATAGTTTTCACATTAGACAAGGTTTATTCTTGTTGCTCACAGGTGTGAAAAGGGGCCCATCACTTGTAAAAAAGCAAGTTGACCGTTCTCACCACTTTTATCAAAGACCCGTTAATGTCATCACCATCTTTCATCTGCTTTAATGAATAAAAAAAATGTAAGTGGGATGACTGAAGCTTATGTGTGTGGATATATACATTAAAGAAAGCTTTTTTTTCAGTAAGACACAGAGAGGAAGATGCTCTAAAAAATCGTTAGAGCCCTTCCCTTACCGATTCCCTTAGCGAATCGGTAAGGAACGGGCATGCATTAAGGAAAGGGAATGCAAATGAGCTGCTCGTTTTTATTATTGCAAAGGGGGAAGGCGGCCAAAATGGGCGTCCATCCAAAAAAAAAGTCTATTTTTGGCCCCCTTAATAATAAAAACTTCTTTTTTGGCAGTGCTTCACTCAGCTGAGACCTGGAAGTCCATGAACCAATCACAACGTGTTCAGCCGAGCTAAACGCGCTGTGATTGGCTCAGAGACTTCCTGGTCTCTCAGCTGAGTGAAGCACTGCCAAAAAAGATGTTTTTATTATTCCGGGGTCCAAAAAAGAGCCTGCAGCATCGGAGCCTGTTTGAGTTCTTTTTTTTTTTTAATATAGTGAAGAACGTCCATAAGGGACGCTCCTGACGAGCACTTGGGCTGTTTTTCGGGTGGAGCACTCCTATAATGGTCGTCCATGACAAGCACTTGGCCGCTTTTGCCCCCCCCCCCCCCCCCCCCGATTTAAAAAAAAAACATTTTATGAAGTTTTCCAATCCCGCGCAGACCCAACAGACCTCTCGTTAGATTTTCCACCGTTTTCCAGCGTTAAGGCAATCGGAAAAGGTTAGTGCATCTCATCACAATAGGGGTTTCTACACAATTTGCTCATCTGCATTCCGTTTTCGTTAGCTGCTACCGTCCTCGGAGGGGGGGGGGGGGGGAAGTATTTAGTGCATTCCAGGGTTTACTACTTGCTCGTTAATGGCTCGTTAAGTTTAGTGCATCTGGCCCAAATATTTCTTGCCCCACAGGTTTTTATTTTTTATTCTTATTTTTTATTTTTAAACGGTTTTTATTGATGATCAAACATTTGAAACAGCTTTATGAAAGGCAAACGTTCTGTAACCATAGTGACACATCCACATCATATGCATTTATGTACATCTTAACTGTATCGTCAATTTTTACAACATTTTCTCCCCTTCTACCCCCCCCCCCCCCCAATATAACCTCTGTACCATGAGCTTCTTACTTCATGGTCTCTATTCCTTCCAAAATTCTGTCACCAAACTTTACTGTCTTGTACAAGGAGTGAGTATATGTCTACCGGGTTCCCTTTACGTTAGGGTTTGCTAAAGTTGTTTAGTACAACACTTCTTGCTTTATGAGAAATATTTTGCAGATAAGGGTTCCATATATTAATAAAATTCTTTTGTCTCTTTGGGTTACCATGGGCCGCCCTGGCCTCCCAGAGCATTAACTCATGGAGCCTATTCCTCCAGAGCCAAACGGAGGGTGGTTCCTCCTGCATCCAATGCCTGAGTATGCATTTTTTCCCCACTGCATATGCCTTACAGAAAAGTAACTCCAAAGTTTTATCTGAGACCCCATATGCATTGCTTTTGTTCAAAAGTACTCCTCTCCAGGAGGTATTTCTGTACTGCTTTCCAAAATAATTTTATTCTGTCACATCTCCAAAATGCATGTAGAAAGGTATTCCTCTCTCCGTGACATTTAGGACATTGGGCATCAGATATCCAACCAGCCCTTGCTGCCTGTGATTGTGTGATGTATCCACGATGCATAATCCTATACTGACTCTCCTGCAACTCCGCTCCACCCACTTGTTTGGGGATATCTTTGATCAATTTAGCAAAATTTATTCCCTTCAACTCATATCCCAAATCTTTACTCCATGTGTCTTTAAGCTTCTCATATGCACGAGGAGACCTGAGCGACATTAAAGCTCTGTGTAAGCTCGATATCGATCCCTGTCCATATGCATCCCCCCTCAGAAATTCAAGCAGCCTACGGCCCAACCTCGTGTCCAGAGCTGCCTGGTCTAGACTGAACCAATAATGATGCAGTTGTCTATATGTGTAATAATCTTTATTGGCAAGTGAAAGCCTCTGCTGCAGGTCCTGAACCCACAGGTTTTTATTTAATTGAAAAGATTATGATCAATAACATATAATATTAATTTTCTGAGGAGAAGCAGGATATACAGTCCTCATATATGGGGGGGGGGGGGGGTGATTTAATTGGATGGAGACCAGGACAAAACAGTAATTCTAAAGAGATGGCAAATGGGGAGGGGGGGGGGAGGGGGATGTCTGCCCTCAGGTGTAGCTCCTGCCTGGGAGATGGTGTCCTTCCTCAGTTGTTGCAGAAAACTAGGGGAAGAGAATGAACACCGCTGGCTGTATCTAGATAGTAAGACACACGCGCGTCTTCTTTATTTCATACTGCAGCTGAAAATGAACCCGGAATGCTCTTAAGGATGCAAAAGGGGTGGAATCTCTCTGTTCCCCTCCGCTAACTCATTAGTATCTCAATTTCCTTCCTCCTAACTTTACTTCTCACATTTGTGTTAGTGGAGAAAGGTGGAACTCCTTAAGGCTGCACTGATTGTTTAACAAGCCAATCAGTGCTAATAATTGAGTAGTAACAATTATCAGTACTAATTTTCAATAATTAGCATTTACATGCACATTTAGGAGTATTCTGTAAAGAGGTACATGTAAATTCTAGTGCGTGGATCAAAAAAGGAGTGCACCCATGGCAGAGAAGTGGACAGGTCAGGAGCATTGCCAAAAGATGTATGCAGTATTATAGAATTTGCCGGAACTGTGCCTAACTTAGGCATGACAATTTACACCTGGTGGAACATGAACTGTATGTGGAGAGGAAGCCCATGGTATATGCATTTGACACTGCAGTGTTACTCACCTGCCTGCGCCTCCAGCTGGCATCTCACCCCCTTCAGATAGTCCCCTTTGCCCTGCTGCAGGTACCGGCCATGTTTCTTTGTCTTCTGTCTATAGGGAGACAAAGGGTGGGAAGTGAAAGGGAGATTGAGTGGCAAATGCATGCAGATGTTTCACAATGCTACCTAGCTATAAACTTTGGGGACTGACATTACAGTGTTAGAATCCTCCTGCCTATACCCCCCCTCCCCGCATTCCATGCTGTTGTCTGTATATTTGCCACCTGACATGGAGGAAGAGGTTGTTGTGGTGGCTTCAATGTTCATATTTTCAGGACAGAAGTGGCATGCAAACAGTGGGTTGTTGCACTGTAAAAGGCAGCGCTGGGCAGTGGAGGTGGCAACCTACCAGTTAGAACAGCTGACTTGACATTCAGGGGTGGAAGGTTCAAACCTCACCAGTGCTACCCATCACCTTGAGCCATTCGCTTGTGCTGGAGGTCACAGCTGACTGATGCAATCAATTTTTTTTTTTTGCTGGGCGCTGTACCCTGCTTGCATTTTTTACTTACATCCCTAGGGAAGGAGGCTTGTTCGTTGTAGGTTGCAGTGAGGCGCTGCCAGGCCCTTTAGCTCCTCCTCCTGTGGCCTGGCATGAGAAAATATCTTTTTTTCTTTTGCAAGGAAAAGTCTTGCCAGGAGGAGAGTGTCCACAGTCTGACTGACTAAAATTTGGCTGCCTCCTGCTTGTTCTCATATTGCCTACTGTCCCCATGCGGATGACTTCATCACGGAAATTTCCGCAGTTTTTATGCGGCCTCCGAAATATACGCACAAAAATATTGGTGCTGCACCTTATTCCATAAACAGTGCACTTTGCGACTTTCTGAGCATATTCTGTAAAGGACGCAAGACTCAGTCCGCCCTATATAGCACGCGTTTCGGCGCCGATTTTCTTTGGTGCTGAATTTTGAACACCGTTTATAGAATCTAGCCCTACCTGCTCAGTTTTGCAATCCTTTCCTCTCCCTCAGAGATCCTCTGCGCTTGTCCCCTGCTTTCTTGAATTCAGATACTAATCTCGTGTCCACTATCTGTACTGGCCTGAGGGGGGGGGGGGGGGGGAGTTATTGCACAGGTCCACTACTTTTTCCGTAAAGCAATATTGTGTTTGATTATTTCTGAGTTTACTCCTTTTCACCTTCATTCTGTGACCACTTATTACAGAGCCTCCTTTCTGTTGAAACAAGTCTTCCTCCTGTACGTTTGTACATAAGTGTTGCCATACTGGGAAAGACCAAAGGTCCATCGAGCCCAGCATCCTGTTTCCAACAGTGGCCAATCCAGGTCACAAGTACCTGGCAGAAATCCAAATAGTAGCAACATTACATATAGAACCCCAAAGAGTAGCAAGATTCTAGAATTCTAAAGAATAACAAGATTCCATGCAGAATTTCAAAAAGTAGCAACATTCCATGTAGAACCCCAAAGAATAGTAAGATTCTGGAATCCTAAAGAGTGACAAGATTCCATGCAGAATCTCAAAAAGTAGCAACATTCCGTGTAGAACCCCAAAGAATAGCAAGATTCTAGAATTCTAAAGAATAATAGGATTCCATGCAGAATTTCAAAGTGTAGCGACATTCCATGTAGAACCCCAAAGAGTAGCAAGATTCCATTCAGAATCCCAAGTACTTAAGTGTTGCCATACTGGGAAAGACCAAAGGTCCATCAAGCCCAGCATCCTGTTTCCAACAGTGGCCAATCCAGGTCACAAGTACCTGGCAGAAACCCAAATAGTAGCAACATTACATATAGAACCCCAAAGAGTAGCAAGATTCTAGAATTCTAAAGAATAACAAGATTCCATGCAGAATTTCAAAGTGTAGCAACATTCTATATAGAATCCCAAAGAGTAGCAAGATTCCATTCAGAATCCCAAGTACATAAGTATTGCCATACTGGGACAGACTTAAGGTCCATCAAGCCCAGCATCCTGTTTCCAAAAGTGGCCAATCCAGGTCTCAAATACCTGGCAAAATCCCCAAAAAGTACAAAACATTTTATACTGCTTATCCCAGAAATAGTGTATTTTCCCCAAGTCCATTTAATAACGGTCTACGGCCAAACCTTTTTTAAACTCCGCTAAGCTAACCGCCTTTACCACATTCTCTGGCAACGAATTCCAGAGTTTAATTACACGTTGAATGAAGAAACATTTTCTCTGATTCGTTTTAAATTTACTACATTGTAGCTTCATCGCGTGCTCCCTAGTCCTAGTATTTTTGGAAAGCGTGAACAGGCGCTTCACATCTACCCGTTCAACTCCACTCATTATTTTATAGACCTCTATCATATCTCCCCTCAGCCGCCTTTTCTCCAAGCTGAAGAGCCCTAGCCCTAGCCTAGAGTACTGTATCCTGCCTTTTTTACAGGATGTGCTTGTTTAGATTTTTAAGTCTATCCTCGTATGGTTTAAGGCAAAGACCGCTGGCCATTTCAGTAGTCACCCTCTGGATTCACTCCATCCAGTTTCTATTCTTTTGAAGGCTCAGTCTCCAGAATTGTGCGCACTGCTTACGTGAGGTCTCACCAGAGACTATCACCTCCTTTTTCCTGCTGGTCATTTCTACCCCTGTGCTTGGAAACAGAACCAACATTGATCTTTTCCCTTCTTTCCTTTTTTTATTTGCTCTTCTCAATTATTGTATTTTTCTCTCTGACCTCTTGCTTTAACCTTACTCGAATTCTTCTCTCTGTCTGGCCTTTTGTCCTCATAGCTTTAATGCGAACTGCTTTGCTGTTTCACAAAAGGTAGTTTATGAAATGAACAAAACTAAACTAGACAAGCAGCAGATTTCTGTATTTTACCATTGCTTTATCTACCTTTTTGCACACTTAAAGGTCAAAATCAACCCCATATCCTGTTCTTGGTTTGTACACAGCAGTGGCGTAGCCACAGGTGGGCCTGGGTGGGCCAGAGCCCACCCACTTAGGCCTCAGGCCCACCCAACAGTAGCACACGTTTAGCGGTAGCTGGTGGGGATCCCGTGCTCCACCACCTGAAGACTTCTGCCTGATGGTAGCGAAAACGCTACTCTTCAGGATACTGGCACCTGTGCATGCTCAGATTTCAGCACATGCCTGCTGTCAACTGCCAAGGTGGAAAGAAGGTTTTCCCACTTGATGGGATATTTTTTGGGTTGGGGGGGAGGGAGAACACTTGGTGCCCACCCACTTCTTGCCTGGGCCCATCCAAAACCTGTTGTCTGGCTACGCCCCTGGTACACAGAACTTTACCCCCTGTACCCTTATACCTGGGCCTTGGGTTTTTGTATTTCAAATGCAGGACCCTTCAGTTTTAGCATTAAATTTTAGCTGCCAAACTCTAGACCACTCCTCAAGCATCAGTAGATCCCGCTTTATGCTCTCCAAGGTGTCTACTCTGTCGCTGGCCTTGGCATCATCTATAAAAAGGCAAGCCTTTATGATAATTATTTTGCAATGTCACCTTCAAAAATATTGAAAAGTACTGAACTATTTCCATTTCCGTTTATTTATTTGATATAGCATCTGTCATTTTCTCCTGTTTCTTTATTTATAATGCTCTTTGGTTGGTACAGATGAGAATGTGGAAGCTGTCTTTTAACAGGAAGGGTAAGTAAATTGAAATACGTGTCCCCAAATGGTATAAATAAACAGGAAGCTATCAGAACTGAATAGTGTTTTGAAGGAGTGTGGTAGCCGTGTTAGTCCACTCTTAAGGTTATCAATTGATAACCTGTTTTGAAGGAAAAACGGCCTCAAAGAGCTCATGGATAAAAGTTTATCTGTAGAGCTGAATCGGATCGAATAGATCCTCTCTTCATCATTGGCACGTGAAGAAAACCTTCAACGATAGAGTCTAAACCACAACATTATATAGGTGGTGAAACATACATTTGCTAATACTACTGCAATATTACATTGACTCTGTCAACACTTGTCTACGGTCGCTGTCTGACTGATTAGAGCAGTACTTCAACCTCCAAGACCCTGATGCAGCAAAAACGAAACGCTGGCCACCGTCGGCTTGGGGTGTGATTATTTAAACTGCCGCAGCAGCAGATAGTGCACTTGTAGCACACGGATTCGTGCAGTGGACCACAGACATAGGATAAGCCTGTCGGCATAAGTTACAAAGATAAGTGCTCTTGTTCGTATCGAAGCACATTCAGACATTCAACTTATTACTTAGCTGGAAGCTTAAAAATTCTACAAGAGACAGAGTCAATGTAATATTGCAGTAGTATTAGCAAATGTATGTTTCACCACCTATATAATGTTGTGGTTTAGACTCTATCGTTGAAGGTTTCTTCACGTGCCAATGATGAAGAGAGGATCTATTCGATCCGATTCAGCTCTACAGATAAACTTTTATCCATGAGCTCTTTGAGACCGTTTTTCCTTCAAAACACTATTCAGTTCTGTTAACAAGTTCTGTTAACAAGTACGCAAGCACACAATGCATTCTTCTACCATGTATGTACGCACTTGATTGCAAAATCATGTGCATATCTAAAGTCCGGAAATGGCAATCGCCATAACGGCAAATGTAAGCCACATTGAGCCTGCAAATGGGTGGGAAAATGTGGAATACAAATGCTATAAATAAATAAAATAGCTTCCTGTTTATTTATACTATTTGGGGACACAAATTTCAATTTACTTACTCTTGCGATTTGTGGTTCCCATTTCCCTTTATTATCTTTTTAACAGGAAGGCACATGTGATGTATTGTGTTTTGAAGCAGTTACATAGCCACGGGTGGGCCTGGGTAGACACAGGCCCACCTAGCAGCAAAGTGGCTGGTGGGGATCCCCAAGCACTGCCAGCTGAAGACTCCTAGCATCTCTCCCTCCAGGAGATCGGGGGGGGGGGGGGGGTCACAACTCCACTTCCCCGACCTCTGCCCAGTACCTTTAAATCCTTTAGTTCTTCACCTGTAGCAAGCATTCCCCCTACTTCGATCGGCCTGAGTCTTCCCTCTGCCGTAACGTCTGTTTGCGGGACAAGGAAGTTGCATCACAGGGAAGGCCCGGAGCAACCGGCGCAAGTAAGGGGAATGAGTTGGTGCTCGCTGCCAGTGAAGACCTAAAGGATTTAAAGATACTGGGCGAGTAGCGAGGTTGTTGTGCCCATCCACTTTGGGCTCAGGCCTGCGCAAAATTAGGTGTCTGGCTACACCCGTGTTGTGAAGGCTCCTGCACTGGATAAGCAGCAGTTGCCTAGTGAAATCCACTTTTGAGGGGGAAACTTTTGTCAGAATGCTGTGCTCAGTTCCTTCATAGGCTTCTTACCAGCTCTTCTCGGGCTAATATATGCATAATGTTCTGTGAAAGATAAAGAATCTAATAGATCCATCTCCTTAAGAGAAGTATAATGATCTTGCAAAACTGATGAACAAATGTGTAAGGGGTGTGAAAACACTTAAGCAATCTACCATGCTTTTGAGACAGCATCAAGAGCCCCCTGCTGCAAGAATTGGTGCCCAGAGACTCTCCAAGGGCCTCAGACCTCAAATCAGAATTGAAAGAAAGGCTTGCTGATGTTCTGTGCAAGGAAGATCATTTCTATGGGAAAAAGGCTGGGTAAATGATATCTCGAATAAGATACCACTGTTCTATACAGCCTCCCTGAGACTGCTTCAGATCATTTCCCACATCATCAAGGCACCAGGAAAGCAGTCTTGTCCACTGAAGAGACATTATCTTCTCTTTCTATATTCCCATCAACAACAAGGGCCCCATTCCCAAGATCAGCCCCCCAGTTGCCTTTTTTAAAAACAAAAAAAGATTATGTAAGTAGCTTGTTTCCAGCAAAAATATTGTTTGCCTTATGATACATTATATATTTTTCTCTTTTTTTTTGTCTGAAAGCAACCTGGTAGCTAGGGATTTTCCCCCTATGAGAACTGCATATCCTGTTTCTCCTCAGAAAGTTTCACATTTCATATTTATTTGATATACTCCTGGCCAGAAGACTGTCTTGATGGTTAAATAGAAATAGTTCTCCAAAGATAGCAGCATATCAGTCCTGGCAGAACCATCCCATCTCCCCGTGGCGTTGCATTCACCATGTTGTAGCTATGTACTGAAATGGAGGGTGGGGGAGGAGTCCTGCATGGTCATGCGGATGCAAGACATTCGACAGATGCCCAATAAAACATGTCAGAAAGCTCCCTTTAGAGCTACTACTCTGACCTGGATGCCATTTGTTCACGTCATGCACTTAAGAGGACTGGTTTCTTGCTGTCCTCAGCGGAACCGTCTGTTACAGGTAAGCAACTTTGCTGTACTTTAATATACTAATCATGCCACGTGTCCTTAAAAGAAAATATGAAAAAACAGGCTTTTGTTAAGATTTTAGATTGGAAAGCAGATGATTTTAGAGAGCCTTCACATTTTCTGTGTCCAGCTGTTATTGATGACCTTACTTGTCTAAACAGGCATCAACCTTGAAGAAGACATATTGAGTTCTTCAAGTATGACTGCTAGCAGGGAAGGAAATTGGATGGCTTTTCACAGGGATACAGAGTCTAAGTGACTGATCCAAATCAAGTTCCGGTCCCTGGTAGATGGAAATCATTGCAGAGTGAAAATTGTTTGTTAGTGTATGTGAAATATGATGGATATTGCAGTTCGTTTCTCTGGCAATCAAGTGTCTACATTGTAATAAGAGCCACTTTCTCAATTTACACTAATTTTCATACTTCTCGGCACTCTCAGTAGAGAGATCAAAGATTGAATAGGCATGATCACTGAATGACACCGTTATACTCTTCAGCCTTCTACCAATGCACGCAGTCCGTTCATCTACTGGAGGTAGATAAAGCAAATGATAAATAGCTACTTTTGTTACAAGAAATGATTTATCTTGGGGGAAAGAGCTCTAGAGCACTTGCTACTGTTTATAATTTAAGAGCTGGTGCTGTATTTATAAGTTTTAGGATATTAATTTCTCCACCAATCACCAAAGGTGATAATTGCAATAAATTAAATAAATTAAGTATATATAAAAGATACCATATACACAAAGAGACCGTATTTTTAGCTTCAAAAAGATTGATTTAATATACAATTGCACACGAGAGGTAGGTTTTAAGAGATCTTTACAGATAATCTGTGCTTAAGTAAGGTAAAGTAGAGTAGCAGGTCTAGATCAAAAGTTATAACTTACAAAGCAGTCTGTTGCAAAGCATTTTGTGGTCCATTGAAGAGCCATGAGGCAGGTGAACTGCAGATCAGGAGCAAGGCATCTGGATTGGTGCTGAAGAGAGAATTTCCTGGAGGGAGAGTCTTGAAGAGAGAAGAGAGAGTCCGCTTCTTGGGGAAACAGCTTGTCCTTTTATACCTTGCAAGCTGCAGGAGGATATGCCATGTGGATCTTGGTCCTGGTTACCACACGACCCTTGGGCATTTGCAAAGCATTGTGGTATCTTGGTCTCATGTCTTATGACATCACGAGACTTGCTGTCTGGATCTTGCTGACAAATGGTCTTTTGATGTAAAAAGGCTTATGCTCAGTCTCTGGAGCAGATACACATTACAAGTCCTTCCTTTCTGCACATGTCTGAAAACTGATGGGAGGGGCAGGTATACCTTTGACAAGCAAATGTCCTGTTTATGCTTTTCCTCTGAGTTCTTTGTCTTCAATGGCTTCTCCAGACTTTCTGTCTCTTGGGTCTTTGGTTTTCAGAGATGTCCTGATGAGCGTCCAGGTACCCACCTTAGTCAAGCTTTTGTTCAGTCTTTTTAGGTGGGAGGGCAGAGAGAGTTATATATCTCTCTTTTGTCTTTGTTAAGTGTTTGTAATTGACTATCCCTGCTATCAGAAGTTCCCTGAAAAAGGGATAGGGAGAGAGGGGCTTGAAATGAAACTATTTTCTCTACTGCAGTGTCAAAAAAATATATTTTTAAAAGCTGCAAAAATATATTGGTGTATATATATATATATATATATATGTATCTGATCCAACACAACATCATGCTACACATTTAATTCTGATGATTGGCTTATACCATAACACTTTGAAGTCATTGAAGATGCACTGCACAGTGCACAGTGACAGCTGTGGATTCTTGGAACATGGGAAAAGATGGTACTGTTTGGTCTCAGCGAGTGATTCTGTAACTGGTTGTCTAACTAAAGAGGTTAGGGCTCTTCAGCTTGGAAGGCTGAGAGAGGATATGATAGAGATCTATATAGAATAGGTAGAAATGAATCGATTTTTTAAAAACTCTGTCAAAAAAATAAAAAAACTAGGGGACATTCAATGACATTACATGGAAATACTTTAAAAAAATAGGAAGAAATATTTTTTCACTCAACGAATAGTTCATCTCTGTAACTCGTTGCCAGAGAGGATGTAGTAACGGCAGTTTGCATATCTGGGTTTAAAAAAAAGGGTTGGATAAGTTCCTGGAGGGCCCCAAAATGTCTTATCAGGTAGAATGATAAATAAATAAATAAAAGAATAACAAGACTCATTCTGTTCCATCCTAAAGAGGGGAGTGTTAACTCCCGAGAGCTAGCCAAGAAATGGATTAATTTAGTCCAATAAAAGGGTTTCACCATAAATGTTTTTGTTTTGTTTTTATTTGTTAACCCTTATTTCTGTTCATTCAACTGGATTAACATAGCTACCACATTACTGTATCCAAGAATGATGGCATGAAATGTCAGTTCAGCAGTCTACCCCTTAGCCATATTTATTTAAAAGTCTTATATACCGCCTACCCATTTCCAGAGAAATGATCAAAGCCTAATATAACAATGACACAATTCCAATGCAGTTAAAAAAAATCAACAACAAAAAAATATACTCTCCTCATTCCCCTTCTTCCCCAATCTCTCTTAAAAAGCCCTTCATAGCAGCAGAAAGTTAGGTCTTTAACTATCTACAGAATGATCTATAATTTAATTCCCATCACAGCTCCTCTGCTAAATTATTCCATGGCACTGGGACCACCTCTGAGAAAGACATAACTCTCATCCTCAGTTGTTAAAACTGCTTAAATGATGACACCATCCGATGTGATCCTGGACTAGATCATAATTGCCTGCCAGAGCTAAAAGAAATTCCTTCAGAACACGGAAGAAGGATCCGGCTGAAAATAATAGGAAACTACATAAAGAATGGCAAATCAAATGCAAAGCGCTGATAGGGAAGGCAAAGAGAGACTTTGAAAAGAAGATTGCATTGGAGGCAAAAACGCATAGTAAAAACTTTTTTAGGTATATTAAAAGCAAGAAGCCGGCAAAAGAATTGGTTAATCTTCTGGATGACCGAGGGGTAAAAGGGGCACTCGGGGAAGACAAGGCCATAGCGAAGAGATTAAGTGAATTCTTTGCTTCAGCCTTCATCGAGGAAGATGTGAGAGAGATACCAGTGCCAGAAATGGTATTCAGTGCTGACAAATCAGAGAAACTGAATCGAATCTCTGTAAACCTGGAGGATATAATGGGCAATTTGACAAATTGAAGAGCAGCAAATTGCCAGGACCAGATGGTATACGTCCTAGAGTATTGATAGAATTTATTTATTTATTGCATTTGTATCCCACATTATCCCACCTCTTTGCAGGCTCAATGTGGCTTACAATATATAGTGGAAAGTGGAAATGAGAGGAGAGTTAATATTAGTGTAACAGAAGTATATTGGGTAATGGAAAGTATGATGAAGATATGATATGGGGCATGTTAACAATGTTTACTAGATATATGTGGGTTTTTCATATGTTTTAGTCATTGTGGTATGTCTTGTCGAAAAGATGTGTCTTCAGCAGTTTTCGGAAGTTGGTCAGTTCATAGGTCGCTTTTAGGTTACGTGGCAATGCGTTCCAGAATTGCGTACTCATATAGGAAAAGGTTGATGCGTGCATTAGTTTATATTCATTGAAAAATGAACTTGCAGAACTATTGTTAGTAATATGTAATTTATCTTTAAAATCAAGGTACTGGAAGATTGGAGGGCGGCCAATGTAATGCCGATTTTTAAAAAGGGTTCCATGTTACAGACCGGTGAGCCTGACTTCAGTGCTGGGCAAAATGGTAGAGACTATTATAAAGAACAAAATTACAGAGCATATTCAAAAGCATGGATTAATGAGACAAAGCCAAAATGGATTTAGTGAAGGGAAATCTTGCCTCACCAATCTACTACATTTCTTTGAAGTTTCACATTTCATATTTATTTGATATACTCTCTGCCAGAAGACTGTCTAGATGGTTAAATAGAAATAGTTCTCCAAAGATAGCAGCATATCAGTCCTGGCAGAACCATCCCAGTCTCCCCATGGCATTGCATTCACCATGTTGTAGCTATGTACTGAAATGGAGGCATGTCAGAAAGCTCTCTTTAGAGCTACTATTCTGACCTGGATGCCATTTGATCATGTCATGCACTTAAGAGGACTGGTTTCTTGCTGTCCTCAGCGAACCATCTGTTACATGTAAGCAACTTTGCTGTACTTTAATATACTAATCAAAATTTTAGAGCATTTTCAAAAGCATGGATTAATAAGACAAAGCCAACATGGATTTATTTAGTGAATGGAAATCTTGCCTCACCAATCTATTACATTTCTTTGAAGGGGTGAACAAACATGTGGAGAAAGGTGAGCCAGTCGATATTGTGTATCTGGATTTTCAAAAGGCATTTGACAAAGTACTTCATGAAAGACTCCAGAGGAATTTGGAAAGTCATGAGATAGGAGGTAGTGTTTTATTGTGGATTAAAAGCCGGTTAAAAGATAGAAAACAGAGAGTAGGGTTAAATGGTCAGTATTCTCAATGGAGAAGGGTAGCTAGTGGGGTTCCACAGGGGTCTGTGTTGGGACTGCTGCTTTTTAACATATTTATAAATGATCTAGATATGGAATTAACTGGTGAGGTAATTAAATTTGTTGACGACCCAAAGTTATTCAAAGTTGTTAAAATTGCAAGATGACCTTACATAACTGACAGACTGGGCATCCAAATGGCAGATGATGTTTAATGTGAGCAAGTGCAAAGTGATGCATGTGGGAAAGAGGAACCCGAACTATAGCTGCGTGATGCAAGGTTCCACATTAGGAGTCAATGACCAGGAAAAGGATCTAGGAGTCATCGTTGACAATACTTTGAAACCCTATGCTTGGTGTGCTGCGTCAGCAAAGAAAGCAAATAGAATGTTAGGTATTATTAGGAAAGGAATGAAAAACAAAAATGAGGATGTTATAATGCCTTTGTATCTCTCCGTGGTGCAACCACACCTTGAATACTATGTGCAATTCTGGTCGCCGCATCTCAAAAAAGATATAGTGGCATTAGAAAAGGTACAGAGAAGGGAAATGAAAATTATAAAGGGGATGGGACGACTTCCTTATGAGGAAAGCCTGAAGTATCTAGGGCTCTTCAGCTTGGAGAAAAGGTGGCTGAGGGAAGATATGATAGAGGTCTATAAAATACTGAGTGGAGTGGAACGGGTAGATGTGAATCACTTGTTTACTCTTTCTAAAAATACTAGGACTTGGGGGCACGCAATGAAGCTACAAAGTAGGGAATTTAAAATGAATCGGAGAAAATATTTATTTACTCAAGATGTAATTAAACTCTGGATTTTATTGCCAGAGAATGTGGTAAATACAGCAAAAAGCACCAAGAACCTTCAGAGACGGGACACAGTTCTTTATTGGTAACAATCAGTATTCCAATATGGACCCGACACGGGCCGTGTTTCGGCACACAGTGCATGTGTCAGGGGTCAAGTATGTTCTAATACGAAAAGAATGCTATATGCAGCAACCAATCTTCTTCCTTATGAAATAGAAAGATAATCCATCTGTTTTAAGGAGTAGTTAGTGTGTCAGGATCGTAAAAGACCCTCCGTTCCTTGATAAACTCTTCTAAAAATACTAGGACTAGGGGGCACGCAATGAAGCTGCAAAGTAGTGAATTTAAAATGAATCGGAGAAAATATTTATTTACTCAACATGCAGAATTTGTTGCCAGAGAATGTGGTAAAAGCAGTTAGCTTAGCAGGGTTTAAAAAAGGTTTGGATAGCTTCTTAAAAAAAAAAGTCCATAGGCCATTATTAAAATGGACTTGGGAAAATCCACTGCTTATTTCTGGGATAAGCAGCATAATATGTATTGTACTGTTTGGGGATCTTGCCAGGTACTTGTGACCTGGATTGGCCACTGTTGGAAACAGGATACTGGGCTTGATGGACCTTCGGTCTGTCCCAGTATGGCAACACTTATGTACTTATGTAACTTACCCAGTAAGTATCCTGGGCCTTCCCCTCACAGGCCTTTGAATGCCAGAGGCAGTAATTTAAAACAAATCATTGCCAAAATCCATCTTAGTTACTTTACAATTACTTTGGCAGCTTCATTCTGTACCACCTGCACATGATGACTCAACCATCTTGGCAAGTCCCAATACATGTCAATGTAGACAGAGAAAGGAGGAGAAGACACCACAGATGTGCAAATAAGAGGAAGCAGTGAAGACCCAGAGGAGGAACAACAGGCCAAACTCAGGAATCCACCATATTAATGGGGGTAGTTATCAAGCAGCATTAGGGTCTTATGACCCCTAGGCTAGTTTTTAATTACATTCTTACAAATTTAGGGGTCATTTACCTAGCCACAGTAGTGTTTTTAGCTCATGGTAGAAATCAGCTGGCTGTAAATTCCGAGACGCCTATTATATTCCTATGGGCTTCTTGGTGTTTACTGCCAGCTGATTTCTATTATGAGCTAAAAACGATAAAAGATCCCCTTAGCAAGAAAGAATTTTAATGAAGACGCTGGACTGGGCAGGATGACTGGACCTCGCTCAGCTTAGTAAAAGGACCCCTTAACAAGCATTTGACATAAAATATAAATATTTACAACACACGTTAAACCCTTCTTGAACATAAGTGTTATGAGGTGGTGGAGATGAAAACGGTAACGGAATTCAAACAAGCGTGGGATAAACATAAAGGAATCCTGTGCAGAAGAAAGGGATCCTCAGGAGCTTAGCCTAGAATGGGTGGCAGAGCTGGTGGTTGGGAGGCGGGGCTAGTGTGGGCAGACATATACGGTCTGTGCCGGGGCTGGTGGTTGGGAGGCGGGACTAGTGCTGGGCAGACTTATACGGTCTGTGCCGGGGCTGGTGGTTGGGCGGCGGGGATAGTGCTGGGCAGACTTATAGGGTCTGTGCCAGAGCTGGTGGTTGGGAGGCGGGGTTGGTGGTTGGGAGGCGGGGATAGGGCTGGCCAGACTTATATGGTCTGTGCACTGAAGAGGACAGTACAAATAAAAAAAGTAGCACATATGAATTTATCTTCTTGGGCAGACTGGATGGACCGTGCAGGTCTTTTTCTGCCGTCATCTACTATGTTACTATGTATGTAATAACAGATGACAGTGGAAAGAAATGACTGCACTCTAGAATATTATCATATCACGTTTACTAGAATCTAAATACTGCCTACTCGTTCACTTGTTATATTTAATTTCATTCAATAACAATAAAATTGTTGTCTATTTAAAGCCTGATTTATTTATCTGCCCTGATAAATTCAAACAAGAACACAGCTTGGAAATATTGAACTCCCCGGAGACAGGACAGGGATGATGTTTTGAAGGCAATAAATATTTCAGCTTCACATTTCAGCCTTTCTTCTCTGCTCCTTTGATCTAGATTTGGTTTGCTTATCATTCTGCATGAATGACTTCAAACTTGTCTTTTTTTCCCCTGCACACCAAGCAGAGGTGACTGGGTGTCTATTCCGTGTGCTTTGGACCTTGCCATTGTGGAAGGATGGCCCCGGCTTCCCTCAATGTTTTGTGGGAGTTGCTGTTTCTAAAATAATATTTTTTTGTGCTGCACCTAAGAGGCACACTCTTTGATTTTGGGTTTCAATATGTGATTTCTAAAGAAAGACTGTCTTAAAATAATGCACTCCGGTACTATTTATTTATTTTTCACATTTATACCCCACAATTTTCCCACAAGTTTGCAGGTTCAATATGGCTTACAATAAACCGTAAAGGCTATCGTCAATCTGGTAGTTATATAAATACAATAGATTGTAGTAGTCGGCAAGAAATGAAAGAATAGGGTGTGAAGGGAAAGTGGGTAAAGGTAAGAGAGTCCAAAATGGTCCATTGATATGCTGTTTTGCAGGACTTTAGGTTTTATATTGGATCATGGGGGTAGGCCTTCCGGAACAGGGTTGGTCTTGAGTAATTTCCTAAAGTTGAGATGGTTTTTGAATAGATCTGACAGTTTTTGGCTATAACAAAATCAGCCCGTAATTTGGGGACCCTTTTACTAAAGCCTAGCGTATGATAACGGACATCGGCGTGCGTCAAGTGCCACGTGACCTGTAAATATAAAATAGGATGCGGAGCATTTAGCACGTGCAGATCTTTAGTGAAAAGGCCCCGTGGTGTTTACCGTCTACTGTAGATAGACATGAAAATAAAAATGTGGGTTTCTTTTTATTTGCTATCACTAGCAGGCTTCTCTTTGTTAGACTGTGGTAGTTCTTTAGCATGTGCTAAATGATGATCTAAAAAGGCATCTAATATAATAATTTGCTATGTGAACGTTCTAAAGTGTCTCTAGTGGAATAGCAACATTCCATGTAGAATCTCCAATAGTAACAACATTCCATGTAGAATCTCCAATAGTATCCATTTTATTTTTGTTACATTTGTACCCTGTGCTTTCCCACTCATGGCAGGCTCAATGCGGCTTACATGGGGCAATGGAGGGTTAAGTGACTTGCCCAGAGTCACAAGGAGCTGCCTGTGCCTGAAGTGGGAATCGAACTCAGTTCCTCAGTTCCCCAGGACCAGAGTCCACCACCCTAACCACTAGGCCACTCCATTTTTATTATTGTGGGGTGGGTCCCTCAGTGATCACCCCACTCTTGAAGGGTGGCCTATCATTTGAGTACTGGCACCTTTTTTGCTAGAAAATACACACTGCCTGAATGTATCTCATCTTGAGCTCCTACAGAATAGCTGTGAGCAAAAATCCAAAGAAAAATGTGCACAAAGGTTCAATAGTAACTACAGCTTCACTATATGCATGGCTGAAGAAAACAAAAGTATCAGAACCAGAATGTTGTTCAGTGCATAAATATTCACCTTGCAAAAAAATCTTACACTTACATTTTTGAAAGGCTAATATGGAGTGGAAGAATTGAGGAGTAGCCTATTGGTTAGTGCAGTGGCCTGAGAACCAGCGAAACCGGGTTCATTTCCTACTTCAGCTACTTGTGAGCTGTAGCAAGTCACCTAACCCCAGTGGCGTTCCTAGGGGGGAGGGCGGTGGGTGTGGTCCGCCCCGGGTGCACGCCGCCGCTGGGGGAGGTGCGATGCGAGTGCCTTTCCTCCGTTCGTTCCATGCTTCTTCTCTGCCCCGAAACAGGTCCTGTTCCGGGGCAGAGAAGAAGCATGGAACGAACGGAAGACAGGCGCGCGTGGCACCCCCCCACCCCAGCGGCGTGCACCCGGGGGGTTCTTTTCGCTGGGGGGGGGTCTGCGCTGCATCCGGGGGGGGGGCGCTGCAGCCGAGGGGTGGGGCGCATCAGCGATCCACCCCGGGTGTCAGCCCCCTTAGGAATGCCACTGCCTAACTCTCCACTTACCCAGGTACAGAACTTAGATTGTGAGCCCAGTGGAGACAGAGAAAGTATCTATGTAGAATATGTAAGGGATCCTTTTACTAAGGTGCGCTGAAAAATGGCCTTCGGTAGTGTAGGCACGGGTGTTGACTGCACTCAGGATCATTTTTCAGTGCACCTGTAAAAAATGCCTTTGGGGGGGGGGGGGGCTGAAAATGGATGTGCAGCAAAATGAAAATTGACCTGTGTCCATTTTGGGTCTGAGACCTTACCGCCAGCCATGGACAGCGGTAAAGTCTCACATGTTAACAGGGCGGTAATGGTCAACGTGCGTCAAAATGCTGATTACCGCCCATGTGCCAGAAAATAAAAATATTTTCTGACACGCGTATTGGACGCGCGTCAAAAATGAAATTACCACCCGGGCCACGCAGTAGCCGGGTGGTAACTCAGAATTGATGTGCATTGCGCTTATGCGGCTTAGTAAAAGGACTCCTAAATCACTTTGATTGTACCTCAGAAAGGCAGTATATCAAGTCCATGGAGGAGTGGCCTAGTGGTTAGGGTGTGGACTTTGGTCCTGGGAACTGAGGAACTGAGTTGGATTCCCACTTCAGGCACAGGCAGCTCCTTGTGACTCTGGGCAAGTCACTTAACCCTCCATTGCCCCATGTAAGCTGCATTGAGCCTGCCATGAGTGGGAAAGTGCAGGGTACAAATGTAACAAAAATAAAATAGATACTATTGGAGATTCTACATGGAATGTTGCTATTCCACTAGCAACATTCCATGTAGAAGGCTGCGCAGGCTTCTGTTTCTGTGAGTCTGACGTCCTGCACGTACGTGCAGGACGTCAGACTCACAGAAGCAGAAGCCTGCGCGGCCACATTGGTGATCTGCAAGGGCCAACTTCTACATGGAATGTTGCTAGTGGAATAGCAACATTCCATGTAGAATCTCAAATAGTAGCAACAGTGGAGGAGTGGCCTAGTGGTTAGGGTGGTGGACTTTGGTCCTGAGGAACTGAGTTCAATTCCCACTTCAGGCACAGGCAGCTCCTTGTGACTCTGGGCAAGTCACTTAACCCTCCATTGCCCCATGTAAGCCGCATTGAGCCTGCCATGAGTGGGAAAGCGCAGGGTACAAATGTAACAAAAATAAAAAAAAATAAATTTATGCACAGAACAATGTTGGCATTCTTATTATCAGCAGAAAGCAGAAGGCACCCCTCCGAACATCAAAGTGCTCCCTCATTTGTAAAAAAGAGCCCATACCAAATAATAAAGACTGGAAAACTTGGAACCAGCGAAGAAAAAGGTCATCAGAATGATATTGAACCAATTAAGTGCTGTAATACTTTTAAACCTCAAATACTAAAAGAAATCACATTCTTTTACTTTGCATTCTCCAAGAGTTTCCCATGGTTGTGCTCCAGATTTTACAGGAATTTTGCTCAAAACCCACTGATTTTGCTGAAGTCTTGCATTAAACTCTGACAGGTCAATATATAGCCGACAGCGGCCTGTTTTCACGTTACTGTCATGTTTTGCTCATCCCTAACTTGAAGAAGACGTTTATGGCTTTGGAAGCTTGTCAAAAATATATTGTTAGTCCAATAAAAAAATTATCACCTTGTTTCTTTTTTTATTTTGTTTTGATTTTATTTCCTTTAGCATAACATTATCTCATGTTACTTTAGGCTTTCACCCTGGGTCTGCAGCTCACTGAGCCTTTGTTTCAAACTGGACTTGTCAGGTGTTAATTAAAACAATTTATACCCAGACAAAGTGTTCTAAACATGAACAAAACATTTCTTTTATTCATTTTTTTTAAAATAAGTAAAACAGCTTAACTTTGACCCACCATGTTGCAGTGCTGCTTGGATGTGAGTTAACCATACAGACAGCTCAATGTTTATCAATGTTTATCCACTCCTGCTCTAGATAACATTTAACCTTTTCTCTGACCTCATGTGCAACTTTCTTTAAATCAATCACCTTACTTTCTAACTCTTCCTACTTTCTTACCCTTCGCTGTCACTTATAATGTTCTATTATGTATTGTGTTGACATTGTAAATAGTATTCTCCGAGGACAAGCAGGCTGCTTGTTCTCACTGATGGGTGACGTCCACGGCAGCCCCTCCAATCGGAACACTATCTAGCAAAGTCCTTTGCTAGTCCTCGCGCGCCGATGCGCACCGCGCATGCGCGGCCGTCTTCCCGCCCGAACCGGCTCGTGCCGGCCAGTCTTCTTTTGTCCGCGCTCGGTACGGTCGTGTTTCGCCGTTCGCGCCCCAAAGTTGACCTCGCGCGTCGTTTATCGACTTAGTTCTAAAAAAAAAAAAAAAAAAAAAAGGTGTCGGAAGGAGACCTTTATGGTTTTCTCCCTTCCCGTACTTCTAGTTTTGCCCCGGTAAGTTTTCTTTCGTCATCGGGGTAGGCCCTATTTAGGCCTCGGTCGAAGTTTTTTCTTCCCTTATTTTTGTGGTGCCATTTTCGCCATTTCGAGTTTTGATCTCGCCGGCGCGATTTTTCCGCCCATGACATCGAAGTCTTCCAGCGGCTTCAAGAAGTGCACCCAGTGCGCCCGGGTAATCTCGCTCACTGACAGGCACGCGTCGTGTCTTCAGTGTCTGGGGGCTGGGCACCGCCCACAGGCCTGTAGTCTGTGTTCTCTTTTGCAAAAGCGGACTCAGGTAGCGAGATTAGCCCAGTGGAACGTTTTGTTCTCGGGCTCTTCATCGGCATCGGCACCGGGAGTATCGACTGCTTCAACGTCGTCGGCGCCTGGACCTTCATCTTCGCCCCCGATTGCATCGAGTGCATCGAGGCATCGGCCCTCTGCATCGGGGTGACATCGGAAGGCTGCGTCGGTGGTATCGAGACCTCCTCGTCTGCTGATGTCGTCGGACGGTGGTGCTTCGTCTGGAGTGCAGGTGAGGGCTGTCCATTCCCCTGCTGGTGGCGGTGAGCCTTCGGGTGGGTCTCCCCTCATCCTGAGGGCTCCTGCGGTACAGCCCCCCCGAGACTGACCTCCTTCGGCCTCGGCCCCGAGGAAGAGACGGCTGGATTCTACGTCCTCCTCGTTGGTGCCGGGAAGCTCCGGTGACATGCTTCGTCCCAAGAAGTCGAAGAAGCATCGTCACCAGTCCCCTTCCCGTGTTGGCACCGAGAGCTCTGGGTCGCCGAGGGAGTCGACACCCAGTAGGCATCGGCACCGAGAGGACCGCTCGCCCTCTGTTCAAGAGGTGTCGATGCGCTCCCCCTTGGACAGCCCGGAACAGCCTCCACGCCTGGAACAGACTCTGACATCGACGCCTGCATCGGCTTCCATGCCTTTTTCCACAGCCGCTCTGAACGAGAGTCTCCGGGCCGTTCTCCCAGAGATCCTGGGAGAGCTGTTGCGCCCTACCCCTCCGGTACCGGGGGTGCTTGCGCCACCGGTACCGTCGAGCGAGGCGCCGGCTGGCCCATTGCCCGGGGTGAGGTCTCCGACATCGGTGCCGCGTGCGGTACCGACTGCAGTAGCCTCCCAGGAAGGCTCCCCGACTACGTCGGCAGAGGGAGCTTCGCTGGTGCGGGCGAGGGAGTCTACCTCTCGACGCTCCCACCGTGGCCGTGGTTCCACGGAGTCGAGCCGGGCACAGTTGCAGACACAGGTCCGTGAACTTGTGTCTGACACCGATGGTGAGGCCTCGTGGGAAGAGGAAGAAGACATCAGATATTTCTCTGACGAGGAGTCTGAGGGTCTTCCTTCTGATCCCACTCCCTCTCCTGAAAGGCAGCTTTCTCCTCCCGAGAGCCTGTCTTTCGCTTCCTTTGTCCGGGAGATGTCTACGGCCATCCCCTTCCCGGTGGTTGTGGAGGACGAGCCCAGGGCTGAAATGTTTGAGCTCCTGGACTATCCTTCTCCACCTAAGGAAGCGTCCACAGTACCCATGCATCATGTCCTCAAAAAGACATTGCTGGCGAACTGGACCAAGCCATTAAGTAATCCCCACATCCCCAAGAAGATTGAGTCCCAGTACCGAATCCATGGGGACCCAGAGCTGATGCGCACTCAGTTGCCTCACGACTCTGGAGTTGTGGATTTGGCCCTAAAGAAGGCCAAGAGTTTTAGGGAGCATGCTTCGGCGCCCCCGGGCAAGGACTCTAGAACCTTGGACTCCTTTGGGAGGAAGGCCTACCATTCTTCTATGCTTGTGGCCAAAATTCAGTCGTACCAGCTCTACACGAGCATACATATGCAGAACAATGTGCGGCAGTTGGCGGGCTTGGTGGACAAGCTCCCCCCTGAGCAAGCCAAGCCATTTCAGGAGGTGGTCAGGCAGCTGAAGGCGTGCAGAAAATTCCTGGCCAGAGGGGTGTATGACACCTTTGATGTTGCGTCCAGGGCCGCTGCTCAAGGTGTGGTGATGCGCAGACTCTCATGGCTGCGTGCCTCCGACCTGGAGAATAGGATCCAGCAGCGGATTGCGGACTCGCCTTGCCGTGCGGATAATATTTTTGGAGAAAAAGTCGAGCAGGTGGTAGAGCAGCTCCACCAGCGGGACACCGCATTCGACAAGTTCTCCCGCCGGCAGCCTTCAGCCTCTACCTCTACAGGTAGAAGATTTTTTGGGGGAAGGAAGACTGTTCCTGCTCTTCTGGCAAGCGTAGGTACAATCCTCCTTCTCGACAGCCTGCGGCCCAGGCTAAGCCCCAGCGCGCTCGCTCTCGTCAGCAGCGTGCGACTCAGCAAGGCCCCGCGGCTCCCCAGCAAAAGCAAGGGACGAGCTTTTGACTGGCTCCAGCAGAGCATAGCCGACATCCAAGTGTCAGTGCCGGGCGACCTGCCAGTCGGAGGGAGGTTGAAAGCTTTTCACCAAAGGTGGCCTCTTATAACCTCCGATCAGTGGGTTCTCCAAATATTCCGGCAAGGATACACTCTCAATTTGGCCTCAAAACCTCCAAATTGTCCACTGGGAGCTCAGTCTTACAGCTTCCAACACAAGCAGGTACTTGCAGAGGAACTCTCCGCCCTTCTCAGCGCCAATGCGGTCGAGCCCGTGCCATCCGGGCAAGAAGGGCTGGGATTCTATTCCAGGTACTTCCTTGTGGAAAAGAAAACAGGGGGGATGCGTCCCATCCTAGACCTAAGGGCCCTGAACAAATATCTGGTCAAAGAAAAGTTCAGGATGCTTTCCCTGGGCACCCTTCTCCCCATGATTCAGGAAAACGATTGGCTATGCTCTCTGGACTTGAAGGACGCCTACACGCACATCCCGATACTGCCAGCTCACAGACAGTATCTGCGATTTCAGCTGGGCACACGTCACTTCCAGTACTGTGTGCTACCCTTTGGGCTCGCCTCTGTGCCCAGAGTGTTCACCAAGTACTTGGCTGTAGTAGCAGCGGCACTTCGCAGACTGGGGGTACACGTGTTCCCATATCTCGACGATTGGCTGGTGAAGAACACATCCGAGGCAGGAGCCCTGCAGTCCATGCAGATGACTATTCGCCTCCTGGAGCTACTGGGGTTTGTGATAAATTATCCAAAGTCCCACCTTCTCCCAGTGCAGAAACTCGAATTCATAGGAGCTCTGCTGGATTCTCGGACGGCTCGCGCCTACCTCCCAGAGACGAGAGCCAACAACTTGTTGTCCCTCGTGTCGCGGGTGCGAGCGTCCCAGCAGATCACAGCTCGGCAGATGTTGAGATTGCTGGGCCACATGGCCTCCACAGTTCATGTGACTCCCATGGCCCGCCTTCACATGAGATCTGCTCAATGGACCCTAGCTTCCCAGTGGTTTCAGGCTGCTGGGGATCTAGAAGACGTGATCCACCTGTCCACGAGTTTTCTCAAATCCCTGTATTGGTGACGATTTGGTCCAATTTGACTCTGGGACGTCCTTTCCAAATTCCTCAGCCACAAAAAGTGCTGACTACGGATGCGTCTCTCCTGGGGTGGGGAGCTCATGTCGATGGGCTTCACACCCAAGGAAGCTGGTCCCTCCAGGAACGCGATCTGCAGATCTTCTGGAGTTGCGAGCGGTCTGGAACGCTCTGAAGGCTTTCAGGGATCGGCTGTCCCACCAAATTATCCAAATTCAGACAGACAACCAGGTTGCCATGTATTACATCAACAAGCAGGGGGGCACCGGATCTCGCCCCCTGTGTCAGGAAGCCGTCAGCATGTGGCTCTGGGCTCGCCGTCACGGCATGGTGCTCCAATCCACATATCTGGCAGGCGTAAACAACAGTCTGGCTGACAGGTTGAGCAGGATTATGCAACCTCACGAGTGGTCGCTCAGTTCCCGTGTAGTGCGACAGATCTTCCAGGTGTGGGGCACCCCCTTGGTAGACCTCTTCGCATCTCGAGCCAACCACAAAGTCCCTCAGTTCTGTTCCAGCCTGGCATCGGATGCCTTCCTCCTGGACTGGGGGGAGGGTCTACTGTATGCTTATCCTCCCATACCTCTGGTGGGGAAGACTTTGTTGAAACTCAAGCAAGACCGAGGCACCATGATTCTGATTGCTCCTTTTTGGCCGCGTCAGATCTGGTTCCCTCTTCTTCTGGAGTTGTCCTCCGAAGAACCGTGGAGATTGGAGTGTTTTCCGACCCTCATCACGCAGGACGAAGGGGCGCTTCTGCATCCCAACCTCCGGTCCCTGGCTCTCACGGCCTGGATGTTTAGAGCGTAGACTTTGCCTCTTTGGGTCTGTCAGAGGGTGTCTCCCGCATCTTGCTTGCTTCCAGGAAAGATTCTACTAAGAGGAGTTACTTCTTTCTATGGAGGAGGTTTGCCGTCTGGTGTGACAGCAAGGCCCTAGATCCTCGCTCTTGTCCTACACAGACCCTGCTTGAATACCTTCTGCACTTGTCTGAGTCTGGTCTCAAGACCAACTCTGTAAGGGTTCACCTTAGTGCAATCAGTGCATACCATTACCGTGTGGAAGGTAAGCCGATCTCAGGACAGCCTTTAGTTGTTCGCTTCATGAGAGGTTTGCTTTTGTCAAAGCCCCCTGTCAAGCCTCCTACAGTGTCATGGGATCTCAATGTCGTTCTCACACAGCTGATGAAACCTCCTTTTGAGCCACTGAATTCCTGCCATCTGAAGTACTTGACCTGGAAGGTCATTTTCTTGGTGGCAGTTACTTCAGCTCGTAGAGTCAGTGAGCTTCAGGCCCTGGTAGCCCAGGCCCCTTACACCAAATTTCATCATAACAGAGTAGTCCTCCGCACTCACCCTAAGTTCTTGCCAAAGGTTGTGTCGGAGTTCCATCTGAACCAGTCAATTGTCTTGCCAACATTCTTTCCCCGTCCTCATTCCTGCCCTGCTGAACGTCAGCTGCACACATTGGACTGCAAGAGAGCATTGGCCTTCTATCTGGAGCGGACACAGCCTAACAGACAGTCCGCCCAATTGTTTGTTTCTTTTGATCCCAACAGGAGGGGAGTGGCTGTGGGAAAACGCACCATATCCAATTGGCTAGCAGATTGCATTTCCTTCACTTACGCCCAGGCTGGGCTGGCTCTTGAGGGTCATGTCACGGCTCATAATGTTAGAGCCTTGGCAGCGTCGGTAGCCCACTTGAAGTCAGCCACTATTGAAGAGATTTGCAAAGCTGCGACGTGGTCATCTGTCCACACATTCACATCTCATTACTGCCTGCAGCAGGATACCCGACGCGACAGTCGGTTCGGGCAGTCAGTGCTTCAGAATCCGTTCGGGGTTTAGGATCCAACTCCACCCCCCAGGCCCATGTTTTTTCTGTTCCAGGCTGCACTCTGTTAGTTGGATAAATTGTTAGGTCAATCTCAGATATGTCCTCGCCGTTGCGAGGCCCAATTGACCATGGTTGTTGTTTTGAGTGAGCCTGGGGGCTAGGGATACCCCATCAGTGAGAACAAGCAGCCTGCTTGTCCTCAGAGAAAGCGAATGCTACATACCTGTAGAAGGTATTCTCCGAGGACAGCAGGCTGATTGTTCTCACAAACCCGCCCGCCTCCCCTTTGGAGTTGTGTCTTCCCTTCTCCTTGTCTTGCTACATATGAGACTAGCCGGCACAAGCCAGTTCGGGCGGGAAGACGGCCACGCATGCGCGGTGCGCATCGGCGCGCGAGGACTAGCAAAGGACTTTGCTAGAAAGTGTTCCGATTGGAGGGGCTGCCGTGGACGTCACCCATCAGTGAGAACAATCAGCCTGCTGTCCTCGGAGAATACCTTCTACAGGTATGTAGCATTCGCTTTATACCATGCCATACTTTGTATTGTTTTGAATATTTTTACTGCCGTCATTGTCTATTGCTTATGTTTGATCTATTCTTAGTGTACACCGCCTTGAGTGAATTCCTTCAAAAAGGCGGTAAATAAAACCTAATAATAATGTGATTTCAAAACAAAGAGAAAATAACACTGCCTATTCCAGCCACAGATTTATCTCATGGTATCTATTCCTAACCTGTCTCTAAAAATCCCTTTAAAGGAAATTTTGCATAGCTGGGACAGGAAATTGAAACCTGCAAACTGTTAAATAGATAGGATTAAAGACCCTTTTCTTTTTACTGCATGTTTGATTTTATGCTCCAGATCTGAAGATTTTCTCTGCCTTTCTAGGGAGAAGGAGGAGCAGCTGACTCGGGTGAAGGAGATACAGAGGCTGCAGGCCCAGCAGGCTGATGCTGCCCTGGAGCAGTTTAAGCGGCAGGTGGAGCTGAGCTCAGAAAAAGCCTACGCTGAAATGAAACAGCAGGTGAGGGAGGTCACAGTGCCAGCCTTTTAATGACTGTTTCAGTGATCTCATAATGCCAGAAGCGCAGCTTTCAAACCTTTCCCCGGGTAATAAGCAATTCTAGAGTCCGAACAGGTTGTCAGTAGCTGATACATCTCGACTCACCTTGAGTACTGCATGCAGCTCTGGCTGTCCCATCTCAAAAGGATAGGACAGAACTAGAAGACGTTCAGAGAAGAACAGAAATGGTAAAGGAGATGGAACACCTCCCTTATGAAGAAAGGCTAAGTAGGTTAGGGTTCCTCAGGTTGGAAAAGAGATAGATAACAGAGGGGATGTGATAGAAGTTTATAAAATCATGAGTAAGGTGGATGGTAAAATAGGGAAGGTTGTTTTGACTTTTCAAACAACACAGGAAGAAGAGGACATACCAAGCAACTATAGAAAACACCTTTTCATGCAGTGCATAATTAAGCTGTGAAACCTATCAGGATTCTAAAAAGGAAAAATCCAGAAAAAAATTATTAGCCAAGGAAAGGAGAAACAGGGGTGATATGATACAGACGTTCAAATATTTGAAAGGTATTAATCCGCAAACGAACCTTTTCCGGAGATGGGAAGATGGTAGAACGAGAGGACATGAAATGAGATTGAAGGGGGGGCAGACTCAAGAAAAATGTCAGGAAGTATTTCTTCACGGAGAGAGTACTGGATGCTTGGAATGCTCTCCCGCGGGAGGTGGTGGAAATGAAAACGGTAACGGAATTCATACATGCGTGGGATAAGCATAAAGGAATCCTGTGCAGAAGGAATGGATCCTCAGGAGCTTACTCAAGATTGGGTGGTTGGGAGGCGGGGATAGTGGTGGGCAGACTTATACGGTCTGTGCCGGGGCTGGTGGTTGGGAGACGGGGATAGTGCTGGGCAGACTTATACGGTCTGTGCCAGAGCCGGAGGTGGGAAGCGGGACTGGTGGTTGGGAGGCGGGGCTGGTGGTTGGAAGGCGGGGATAGTGCTGGGCAGACTTATACGGTCTGTGCCAGAGCCGGAGGTGGGAAGTGGGACTGGTGGTTGGAAGTCGGGGATAGTGCTGGGCAGACTTATACGGTCTGTGCCAGAGCCGGAGGTGGGAAGTGGGACTGGTGGTTGGGAGGCGGGGATAGTGCTGGGCAGATATATGGTCTGTGCCAGAGCCGGTGGTTGGGAGGCGAGGATAGAGCTGGGCAGACTTGTACGGTCTGTGCCAGAGCCAGTGGTTGGGAGGCGGGGCTGGTGGTTGGGAGGCGAGGATAGTGCTGGGCAGACTTGTACGGTCTGTGCCAGAGCGGTGGTTGGGAGGCGGGGCTGGTGGTTGGGAGGCGGGATAGTGCTGGGCAGACTTGTACGGTCTGTGCCAGAGCCGGTGGTTGGGAGGCGGGGCTGGTGGTTGGGAGGCGGGGATAGTGCTGGGCAGACTTATACGGTCTGTGCCCTGAAGAGCACAGGTACAAATCAAAAGTAGGGTATACACAAAAAGTAGCACACATGAGTTGTCTTGTTGGGGAGACTGGATGGACCGTGCAGGTCTTTTTCTGCCGTCATCTACTATGTTACTTGGGAAGGCCATTGCTGATCCCTTGAAATGACCCAGGAGAAATTTGATTGACTTTTTGGGATCTGCTGGGCCCTTGTGACCTACACTGGCTACTGTTGCAGATGGGATGCTGGACTTGATAACCTTTGACCTGACTGAGCATAGCTTATCATCTGCTCTTAAAGCTAGAACAGTAATTGCCATTCCACTGTCTGCATTTAATTATAACATACTGGAATCACAGTTGACATGGTTAGTTTATATTCTAACAAATCCTATGCAATTTCAGGTCTCCTTTTCTTGCTCATGCTTTATTTCTTTTAGAGACCAATTTTCAAAGCCATTTGCATGAATAAATAAAAATATGCTTGCACAAACTCTCTGAACATTGTTCTCCCCAATCCCCCTCAAGGCACACACAGAGGGTACTTTAACAAAGGTATTTTTAACACTTATGTGGCATGAAATAGTGGCTGAAGAAAAATGACACAGTTGGATATGATGGTTCATATTTTGCCGGTAGGCATGTACAGGGCTACTGTTTGGGCCAAGCAAGCATGCACTTGCTTAAATTATGAAATATGCTTGGTATTTTTATGGTTTATTCATACTTGCTATATCGCATTTGCTAACTTGAAGATCAAGGCAGTTTACAATCTAAAATAGCAAAGCAAAATAGAGAAAGGAGCCACAAAATTTGACAGGAAAGAACAAAATTCCATTCACACAGATTAATAATCTACCTGCAGAAAAAGCAAGAGTAAACCAGGCAGTCTGAAAATTGCCTGCTTAGTGATTATTCCTCCTTCATGTATAAATAGTTGTGAAAAAACATTTTATTACCAAAGGCGGAACCAAGATGGCAGCTGAGGCAGACGTGTGAGTTTGAACTCCCGTGTCTTCCAGCCTTGTCTGTGGTACTCCTGCATCTTACCAATTTTATTATGAGTAAAGCCAGACTCCGGGGTCTCCCCTCTACTTCCGATGCTGATCAGCAGTTGAACCAGACAACGCTGGAGAGATTTGGCATTCAACTGTGGGAGGAGGTAGTGCTTGCTACGACCAGGTCCACAGGAATAGCGTTGGACTGCAGTGCGGAGGGAGTTTCACTTAACCCTCCTGCGATGGTAGCGCCTCCCCTACCTGGAAGCAATTTAGAGGCGGGAGATGCATGGAGTTACGGAACCCTGGTTGAGGTGTCTGTCTCTCCAGTTGTGCGAGGGGGACCCGCTGTGACTTCTACTCCTTCTGCAATAACAGCTGCAGGGGAGAAGCTTATCTGCTATGGATTTGGGAGCTTGACAGAGAACCACTGCAGTGACTATGGAGTCCTTGTGGGACCAGATTCAAGGGGTACACCTTTCACTTCAAAAGATTTCAGACTCCTTTGATAGTGAAGTGCAAAACTTGAGAGAGACAGTTGGAACCTTATCTAGGGCCCCTTTTACCAAGCTGCGGCAAAAAGGGGCCTGTGCTGGCATTGGTGCGTGTTTTTGACGCACGCTGAGGCCCCTTTTTACCACAGCGGGCAAAAGATAGGTTTTTCTTTTCTTTAGGAAATGGCCGTGCAGCAAGTGAAGCACTTGCAGTGCGGCCATTTTGGGGGGAACCCTTACTGCCACCCATCAGGAACCTCTGAATGCTACTGCTTCAGCATTTCCTGGGGTGCTGAAAACATGACCCAAGAATCAAACAAGTCTTCGACATGGCAGTGTCCAGTACTGTCATTGGACTAGCCTGAAAATCAATTTTGGAATTAATTTGATAGAAAAAAACCACATTCATTGTGTTGCCTTTGGGGTTTGCCCAGAGTTTTATTTCATTTTAAATACTTCTAAAATATTTCTCCTTCTGGGTGTTAAGAATTTAAGGACAGTGAGATTAGAGGCTGACTGAATTTCAGTTTTGGTTTCAGCTTCAGCACCGGCTTTAGCACCGGCCCAGATTTAGCCATGTTTCAGTTTCGGCCGAACATGGTGATGCATTTTCAACTGAAACTGACCCCCCCCCCCCCCCCGAGCAAAAGCACTGACCACGCTCTGTCCCCCAACCCCTGTTCCTGTCTTAAAATGACTGCCACAGCCTCCAGCGGCAGTCTTGTGGCAGCCATTTTGAATGTGGAGCTAGCAGGGGCGACTGAGGATTGCTCCTGTGTCAACTAGTACACTAGACCTCTAGGGCTTCTAAGGTAGGCCCAGGGGGGGCCCTACGTGTGGTGAGAGACTGCCACTTTTGGTTAGGGGGGAGCAAAGAGGTTTGATTGAGAACGGGAAATGGCATGGCGTTTCCCCTTCCCTGCGCAGCCGGCATTCTGCGTAATCTCAAAACAAAGCAAACAAATCTATGAGCTGCTGCATCCACGTTGTCGTTCTTTATTGTTGGTGGTAGCATTTTTATTTAATGTCATTTATATTTTCAAACATGGCGGCTTGTGCAGCATGCGGATGTACACAGAGGAAGTATAATAACGGAATAACTTTTCATAGGTAGAGTACTCAGAACCCTGCAACAGTGAGTCCTAAATTCAGCCACTAGGTGTTGTAGAGTAGTAATTTGTTATAAATCGCAATCAGTGTGTTATTTGTACAGTCTGGTTAGGTATTACTAGGAAATGAATTGAAAACAAAAATGAGGATGTTATAATGCCTTTGTATCACTCCATGGTGCGACCGCACCTTGAATATTGTGTTACAATGCAGTACATTTAAAACGAATTGGAGAAACCTTTTCTTCACTCAATGTGTAATTGGAATTTGTTGCCAGAGAATGTGGTAAAGGCGGTTAGCTTAGCGGAGTTTAAAAAAAGGTTTGGATGGCTTCCTAAAGGAAAAGTCCATAGACCGTTATTAAATGGTCTTGGGGAAAATCCACTATTTCTGGGATAAGCAGTATAAAATGTTTTGTACATTTTTGGGATCTTGCCGGGTATTTGTGACCTGGATTGGCCACTGTTGGAAACAGGATGCTGAGCTCCATGGACCTTTGGTCTTTCCCAGTATGGCAATACTTATGTAAGATCTAACCTTTTTTTTTAAGTACAGAAAGCTGACAAAGAGGTTTATAAAACTGGCTGCAGTAAAAGGTTTGCTGCATTTATTCTACAAGGAGTATTAATTGAGTGGGGCCTGATGGCTTAGTGGCAGCGCTGCGCCATATCAGCAGCAACCTGGGTTCAATTCCAGAGCCTTGCCGGGCTGAGACTAAACATGCTGAGGAGGAAGGGAGTGCTTTTGAAACCTTTCTGCTTACAGACAAATCATCTTAGTTTTTCAAATATGATGCTGCTGCATGCTTTTTATTGCTGAGTGGTGCTATTTTCAGATGACAGTGTATGTTTGACCCCCCCCCCCCCTCCCGAGTGGTATTTTCTAAGTGGATTGTTTAGGATTGCTGAGAATTGAGTTTGGGTATCGAGCATGATGTTGCTCAGAAGGGTGAATAGTGGAGTGCCTCTGGGATATCTCCTGGGGCCGATCCTGTTCAATATATTTGTGCGTAACATTGCTGAAGGGTTAGAAGGAAAAGTGTGCCATTTTGCAGATGACGTGAAGATCGGTAAAAGAGTAAACACCCTGGAGAGAGTGGAATGCATGAGAAGTGGTCTACAAAAATTAAAAGCTTGGGCTAATGCTTGGCAGTTAAGTTTTAATGTAAGGAATTGTAGAGCGATGCATTTGGGGGTACAGAAATCCAAAAGAGCTGGATGCGTTAGGAGGTGAGAGGCTAATGTGCACCAATCCAGGAAAGAGACCTTGGGGCGATAGTGTCTGAGGATCAAAAAGGGTGAAGCAATATGTTAAGGTGGTGGCCAAGGTCAGAAGGATGCTTGGCTGCATTGAAAGGGGCTTAACTAGCAGAAAAAAAAGAAGAAGGTGATAATGCACCTTTACAACTCATTGGGGAAAACCGCATTTGGAAGACTTGCTTCAGTTTTGGAGATCATATCTTCTGAAGGACATTAAAAGATTCAAAGATGTTCAGAAGAAGTAAGGTCCGCTCCAGAAGACATATGAGAAGAGACTCGAAAATGCGTACCCTTGAGAACATTAGAGACAGGGAGATACGATACAGACATTTAGGGCCCGTTTTTCCAAGCTACGGCAAAAGGGGGCACTCGCTGGTGTTGGCACGTGTTTTTCATGCGCGCCGATGCCCCTCCGCAACGAGTAAAAGGGAAGTTTCTTTCCTGCAGGAAATGGCAGTGCGGCAAGTAAAGTGCTTGCCGCATGGCTATTTCGGGGAGGGGGGGGGGAAGCCCTTACCATCACCCATTGAGGCGGCGGTAAGGGCTGCTGTACTAACCCGGCAGTAACCGAGCAGTGCGCGGCACTGCCTGGTTATCGCTGGGTACACTCCGGCACTACAAGTATAAATATATTTTTGTAGCACTGGATATGACGGTGCTGTAGGGGTGGAAAGTACTGCTGGGCTGCTAAGGTAGCCCGGCGGTAGTTCCTGTTTAACCAGCAGTACGCCTGCGTTGGGCTTACCGCCACTTAGTAAAAGGGACCCATAGTGCCCTGTTTACTAAGCCGTGCTGTAGACATGCTAGCGTTTTTAGCGCACGCTAATGCTAGAGACATCCATAGGAATATATGGCTATCTGTAGCATTAGCGTGTGCTAGAAATGCTAACGCGCCTTAGTAAACAGGGCCCTTAAATTCTTGAAAGAGAGTAAGGAGCAAAACAACCTTTTCCAAAAATGGAGAGCCTCTAGAACTAGAGGACATTAAAGACGTTAGAAGGGGGAAACCTAAAAGCAACATCAGGAAATACTTTTTCACGGAAAGGGTGGTGGAGCCTAGAATGCTGTTCCGCAGGAAGTGGTGGGGTTAGAAAAAAAATGACGGATTCAAAAAGGCAGGGGATGCATGAAGGCGGAATAAAAGTAAAGAGCATTTTTTACAGTACATCTATGATAAAATGAGAAGAACGGTAAAAAAAAAAACTTAGGGGGGCAACTGAGAGAGTAAAAACTGTAGAACAGGCGTGGATGCTGTTCAAAAATACCATCCTGGAGGCCCAGGCCATACATATTCCGTGAATTAGAAAAGAAAGAAGGAAGTCCAAAAGACATCCGACCTGGTTGAAAAGTGAGGTGAAGGAAGCTATTAGGGCTAAAAGAAACGCCTTCAGAAAATGGAAGAAGGAACCGTCTGGAAATAACAAGAAGCAGCATAAGGAGTGTCAAAGCAAATGCAAGGCGCAGATAAAGAAGGCCAAGAGGGATTACGAAAAAAAGATAGCATTAGAGGCAAAAAAACATAGTAAAAATGTTTTTCAGTATATTAAAAGCAGGAAGCCGGCAAAAGAATCGGTTGGGCCACTGGATGACCGAGGGGTAAAAGGGACGATCAAGGAAGACAAAGACATAGCGGAGAGACTGAATGAATTCTTTGCTTCGGTCTTCACCGAGGAAGATTTGGGTGGGATACCGGTGTCGGAAATGGTATTTCAAGCGGACGAGTCGGAGAAACTTACTGACTTCACGGTAAACCTGGAGGACGTAATGGGGCAGTTCAGCAAATTGAAGAGTAGCAAATCTCCTGGACCGGATGGTATTCATCCTAGAGTACTGAAAAATGAGCTTGCGGAGCTACTGCTAGTGATATGCAACTTATCCTTAAAATCGGGCGTGGTACCGGAAGATTGGAGGGTGGCCAATGTAACGCCGATTTTTAAAAAAGGCTCCAGGGGAGATCCGGGAAATTATAGACCGGTGAGTCTGACGTCGGTGCCTGGGAAAATGGTAGAGGCTATTATTAAAAACAAAATTACAGAGCACATCCAAGGACATGGATTACTGAGACCAAGTCAGCATGGCTTTTGTGTGGGGAAATCTTGCCTGACCAATTTACTTCAATTCTTTGAAGCAGTAAACAAACATGTGGACTAGATTGTAAGCCTGAAGGAGCAGGGCTCTATCATGTGTGACTGTATAGCACTGCACACATCCGATATGTTCTGTATAAATGACATGATGATGATGATCAAATTAATAACGCTTTGGCCAGGTGCAGGGTGCCTGCATAGCAGGTTACAGAAAAGTTGTGGTCTTTAGTTACAGTATATTACATCGGGGCCCTTTTACTAAGGCACACTGAAAAACATGTGGACAATGGGGAGCCGGTTGATATTGTATATCTGGATTTTCAGAAGGCGTTTGACAAAGTGCCGCACGAAAGACTCCTGAAGAAATTGCAGAGTCATGGAATCGGAGGTAGGGTATTATTATGGATTAAGAACTGGTTGAAAGATAGGAAGCAGAGAGTAGGATTGCGTGGCCAGTATTCTCAGTGGAGGAGGGTAGTTAGTGGGGTCCCGCAGGGGTCTGTGCTGGGTCCGTTGCTTTTTAATGTATTTATAAATGACCTAGAGATGGGAATAACTAGTGAGGTAATTAAATTCGCCGATGACACAAAATTATTCAGGGTCGTCAAGTCGCAGGAGGAATGTGAACGATTACAGGAGGACCTTGCGAGACTGGGAGAATGGGCGTGCAAGTGGCAGATGAAGTTCAATGTTGACAAGTGCAAAGTGATGCATGTGGGTAAGAGGAACCCGAATTATAGCTACGTCTTGCAAGGTTCCGCGTTAGGAGTTACGGATCAAGAAAGGGATCTGGGTGTCGTCGTCGATGATACGCTGAAACCTTCTGCTCAGTGTGCTGCTGCGGCTAGGAAAGCGAATAGAATGTTGGGTGTTATTAGGAAGGGTATGGAGTCCAGGTGTGCGGATGTTATAATGCCGTTGTATCGCTCCATGGTGCGACCGCACCTGGAGTATTGTGTTCAGTACTGGTCTCCGTATCTCAAAAAAGATATAGTAGAATTGGAAAAGGTACAGCGAAGGGCGACAAAAATGATAGTGGGGATGGGACGACTTTCCTATGAAGAGAGGCTGAGAAGGCTAGGGCTTTTCAGCTTGGAGAAGAGACGGCTGAGGGGAGATATGATAGAAGTGTATAAAATAATGAGTGGAATGGATCGGGTGGATGTGAAGCGACTGTTCACGCTATCCAAAAATACTAGGACTAGAGGGCATGAGTTGAAGCTACAGTGTGGTAAATTTAAAACGAATCGGAGAAAATTTTTCTTCACCCAACGTGTAATTAGACTCTGGAATTCGTTGCCGGAGAACGTGGTACGGGCGGTTAGCTTGACGGAGTTTAAAAAGGGGTTAGATAGATTCCTAAAGGACAAGTCCATAGACCGCTATTAAATGGACTTGGAAAAATTCCGCATTTTTAGGTATAACTTGTCTGGAATGTTTTTACGTTTGGGGAGCGTGCCAGGTGCCCTTGACCTGGATTGGCCACTGTCGGTGACAGGATGCTGGGCTAGATGGACCTTTGGTCTTTCCCAGTATGGCACTACTTATGTACTTATGTACTTATTATCTCATTTGTACCCCACAGTTTCCCAACAGTGTCAGGCTCAATGTGGCTTACAATGCACCACAGAGGCAGACGCCAATGCAGTAAAATGAAGCTAATACAGCAGAAAACCTACAAGAGATACTGAGGAAGAGTAAGAATGGACAGAAGGAGGAGGGAAGAGGGAAGGGGGATGTGTCCAAATGTTTCTAGATCGATGCGCTTCCAGCAGTGGAGACACATGAAGAGGCCGTGGGATAAGCACGTCTGAATAACATGGTCTTCAGAGATTTCCTGAAAGTTAGATGATCTGTGATGGTGTTTATGGTCCTCGGCAAAGAATTCCAAAGCTGAGTGCTAATGAAAGAGAAGGAGGTAGCATATGTGGACTTGTACTTGATGCCGGTGCAGTTGGGAAAATGAAGGGTAAGATATGAACAGGAGAGTCTGAATGCATTTCGAAGTGGCAGGATGATGGAGATCTAGCATATAGCCAGGTACTTCACCATATAGGATTTTGTGAGCTAGAGAGCAGAGTTTAAAAGTGATACATTCTCTGACAGGAAGCCAGTGTAGTTTCTTTCGGAGGGGCGTGGCACTCTCAAACTTGGACTTTCCACAAACCAATCTGGTCGCTGTATTTTGGGCCGTCTGCGGTTTCTTAATTAGTTGCTGTTTACATCCAGCATACACTCCGTTACAGTAATTCAGATGGCATAGTACGACGGCCAGCGTTGGCGTAGGTGCATGTTTTGGACGTGCGCAAGTCCATTTTTCAGCGCGCCTGCAAAATAAGACCTTCTTTTTTGTGTCCAAAAATGGACGTGTGTTAAAAATTAAAACCAGCGCGCATCCATTTTCGGCACAAGACCTTACCGCCACCCGTTGACTTAGCGGTAAGGTCTCATTTGTTAACCGGGCGGTAATTGTCAGCACTGTCTATTACCACCGGGTAAGTGCCGCACGGTAGAAAATTTCTACCGTGTGTTTTGGATGCGTGTCAAAAATGGAATTAGCGCTCGGGGCACGCGGTAGCCGGGTGGTAGTTCCAATCTGATGCGCATTGTTCGCGCCTTAGTAAAAGGGCCCCATTATGTTATAGCATAGTTGGCCGAGGATTCTCAATGTATGATAACTGAGTTACACCTTTAACACTTTTCATTTTTTATAACATTTAATGGAAAGAAAGAAGAATTAAAAATGGGACTGGAAGGGGGTAGGGGGCCTGCATGGCTACGAAAGAAGAAGCAAATCATGATGTAACCCTATTAAAATGAAACTTATACCAGAACTGGACAAAACCGAACTCTCTAACATAGTAACATAGTAGATGACGGCAGAAAAAGACCTGCACGGTCCATCCAGTCTGCCCAACAAGACAACTCATATGTGCTACTTTTTGTGTATACCCTACTTTGATTTGTACCTGTGCTCTTCAGGGCACAGACCGTATAAGTCTGCCCAGCACTATCCCCGCCTCCCAACCACCAGTCCCGCCTCCCACCACCGGCTCTGGCACAGACCGTATAAGTCTGCCCAGCACTATCCCCGCCTCCCAACCACCAGCCCCGCCTCCCAACCACCGGCTCTGGGCCAGACCGTATAAGTCTGCCCAGTACTATCCCCGCCTCCCAACCACCAGTCCCGCCTCCCACCACCGGCTCTGGCACAGACCGTATAAGTCTGCCCAGCACTGTCCCCGCCTCCCAACTACCAGCCCCGCCTCCTGATCTCGACTAAGCTCCTGAGGATCCATTCCTTCTGCACAGGATTCCTTGACTGCTTCATTTACTTTGTCACTAATGAACTTTCTCCGAGGACAAGCAGGCTGCTTGTTCTCACTGATGGGTGACGTCCACGGCAGCCCCTCCAATCGGAAACTTCACTAGCAAAGTCCTTTGCTAGCCCTCGCGCGCCCGCGCGCACCGCGCATGCGCGGCCGTCTTCCCGCCCGAAACCGGCTCGAGCCGGCCAGTCTTCTTTTGTCCGCACTCGGTACGGTCGTGTTTTCGCCGTGTCGAGCCCCGGAAAGTCGACCTCGCGCGTCCAATTTGTTTTGAACGTGTTTTTTTCCTTCGGGAAAGCTTTGTCCTAGTCGGGAAGTGCTCCGGAAACCCCCCGCCGGGTTTCGTGTAAATCCTCCCCGTACTTCCAGCTTTTTTGCCCCGGTAAGTTTTCTTTCGTCGTCGGGGTAGGCCTCTTTTCGGCCTCGGTCGAGAATTTTTCTCCCTCTAAATTTGGTGCTTCAAATTTCGCCATTTCGGCTTTTGATTTCGCCGGCGTGATTTTTCCGCCCATGACATCGAAGCCTTCCAGCGGCTTCAAGAAGTGCACCCAGTGCGCCCGGGTTATCTCGCTCACTGATCGACACTCGTCGTGTCTTCAGTGTCTGGGGGCCGAGCACCGCCCTCAGAACTGCAGTCTGTGTTCCCTGCTTCAAAGGCGGACTCAGGTAGCGAGACTAGCCCAGTGGAACGTGTTGTTCTCGGGCTCTTCGTCGGCATCGGCACCGGGATCTTCGAGTGCATCGACGTCGTCAGCGTCCAGACCATCTTCCTCGGCCGCCCCTGCATCGAGTGCATCGAGGCATCGGGCCTCTGCATCGGCGCCGAGACATCGGATAGCTGCATCGACGTCGGTGGTACCAGGACCTCGTCTGCTGATGTCGTCGGACGGTGGTGCATCGGGTGGAGTGCAGGTGAGGGCTGTCCATTCCCCTGCTGGTGGCGGTGAGCCCTCGGGTGGGTCTCCGCCTACCCTGAGGGCTCCTGCGGTACAGCCCCCCCGAGATCGACCTCCTTCAGTCTCGGCCCCGAGGAAGCGACGGATGGATTCGACGTCCTCCTCGTCGGTGCCGGGGAGCTCCGGTGACATGCTTCGGAAGAAATCGAAGAAGCATCGACACCGGTCTCCTCCCCGTGTCGGCACCGAGAGCTCTGGGTCGCCGAGGGATTCGGCACCCAGCAGGCATCGGCACCGAGAGGACCGCTCACCCTCTGTTCAGGAGGTGTCGATGCGCTCCGCTCTGGACAGCCCGGAACAGCCTCCACGCCCGGAACAGGTACTGACGTCGACGCCTGCATCGACCTCTCAGCCTTTCTCTGCAGCCGCTCTAAACGAGAGCCTCCGGGCCGTTCTCCCAGAGATTCTGGGAGAGCTGTTGCGCCCTACCCCTCCGGTACCGGCGGTGCTTGCGCCACCGGTACCGTCGAGCGTGGCGCCGGCTGGCCCATCGCCCAGGTTGAGGTCCCCGACGTCGGTACCCGCGTGCGGTACCGACCGCGGCCACCTCCCAGGAAGGCTCCCCGACTACGTCGGCGGAGGGAGCTTCGCCGATGCGGGCGAGGGAGTCTACCTCTCGACGCCCCCATCGTGGACGGGGTTCCACGGAGTCGAGCAGGGCGAGGTTGCAGACACAGGTCCGTGAACTTGTGTCTGATACCGAGGGTGAGGCCTCGTGGGAGGAAGAGGAAGATCCCAGATATTTCTCTGACGAGGAGTCTGAGGGTCTTCCGTCTGATCCCACTCCCTCTCCTGAGAGACAGCTTTCTCCTCCCGAGAGTCTGTCTTTTGCCTCCTTTGTCCGGGAGATGTCTACGGCCATCCCCTTCCCGGTGGTTGTGGAGGACGAGCCCAGGGCTGAAATGTTTGAGCTCCTGGACTATCCTTCTCCACCTAAGGAAGCGTCCACTGTTCCCTTGCACCATGTCCTGAAGAAGACATTGCTTGCGAACTGGACCAAGCCATTAACTAATCCCCACATTCCCAAGAAGATCGAGTCCCAGTACCGGATCCATGGGGACCCAGAGCTGATGCGCACTCAGTTGCCTCATGACTCTGGAGTTGTGGATTTGGCCCTAAAGAAGGCTAAGAGTTCTAGGGAACATGCTTCGGCGCCCCCGGGCAAGGACGCTAGAACCTTAGACTCCTTTGGGAGGAAGGCCTACCATTCCTCTATGCTCGTGTCCAAGATCCAGTCTTACCAGCTCTACACGAGCATACACATGCGGAATAATGTGCGGCAGTTGGCGGGCTTGGTTGATGCTCTTCCCCCTGAGCAAGCCAAGCCTTTTCAGGAGGTGGTCAGGCAGCTGAAGGCGTGCAGAAAATTCCTGGCCAGAGGAGTTTATGACACTTTTGATGTTGCGTCCAGGGCCGCTGCTCAAGGTGTGGTGATGCGCAGGCTCTCATGGCTGCGTGCCGCCGACCTGGAGAATAGAATCCAGCAGCGGATTACGGACTTGCCTTGCCGTGCGGATAACATTTTTGGCGAAAAAGTCGAGCAGGTGGTAGAGTCTCTCCACCAGCGGGACACCGCATTCGACAAGTTCGCCCGCCGGCAGCCTTCAGCTTCTACCTCTACAGGTAGACGATTTTTCGGGGGAAGGAAGACTGTTCCCTATACTTCTGGCAAGCGTAGGTACAATCCTCCTTCCCGACAGCCTGCGGCCCAGGCTAAGCCCCAGCGCGCTCGCTCTCGTCAGCAGCGTGCGAATCAGCAAGGCCCCGCGGCTCCCCAGCAAAAGCAAGGGGCGAGCTTTTGACTGGCTCCAGCAGAGCATAGCCGACATCCAAGTGTCAGTGCCGGGCGACCTGCCTGTCGGAGGGAGGTTGAAAGCTTTTCACCAAAGGTGGCCTCTTATAACCTCCGATCAGTGGGTTCTCCAAATAGTCCGGCAAGGATACACCCTCAATTTGGCCTCTCAACCTCCAAATTGTCCACCGGGAGCTCAGTCCTACAGCTTCCAGCACAAGCAGGTACTTGCAGAGGAACTCTCCGCCCTTCTCAGCGCCAATGCGGTCGAGCCCGTGCCATCCGGGCAAGAAGGGCTGGGGTTCTATTCCAGGTACTTCCTTGTGGAAAAGAAAACAGGGGGGATGCGTCCCATCCTAGACCTAAGGGCCCTGAACAAATATCTCGTAAAAGAAAAGTTCAGGATGCTTTCCCTGGGCACCCTTCTCCCCATGATTCAGCAAAACGATTGGCTATGCTCTCTGGACTTGAAGGATGCCTACACACACATCCCGATACTGCCAGCTCACAGACAGTATCTGCGATTTCAGCTGGGCGCACGCCACTTCCAGTACTGTGTGCTACCCTTTGGGCTCGCCTCTGCGCCCAGGGTGTTCACAAAGTGCCTAGCTGTGGTAGCAGCGGCGCTTCGCAGGCTGGGGGTGCACGTGTTCCCATATCTCGACGATTGGCTGGTGAAGAACACATCCGAGGCAGGAGCCCTGCAGTCCATGCAGATGACTATTCGCCTCCTGGAGCTACTGGGGTTTGTGATAAATTACCCAAAGTCCCATCTTCTCCCAGTGCAGAAACTCGAATTCATCGGAGCCCTGCTGGATTCTCGGACGGCTCGCGCCTATCTCCCAGAGGCGAGGGCCAACAACTTGTTGTCCCTCGTCTCGCGGGTGCGAGCGTCCCAGCAGATCACAGCTCGGCAGATGTTGAGATTGCTGGGCCACATGGCTTCCACAGTTCATGTGACTCCCATGGCCCGCCTTCACATGAGATCTGCTCAATGGACCCTAGCCTCCCAGTGGTATCAGGCCGCCGGGGGTCTAGAGGACGTGATCCACCTGTCCACGAGTTTTCTCGAATCCCTGTATTGGTGGACGATTTGCTCCAATTTGACTCTGGGACGTCCCTTCCAAATTCCTCAGCCTCAAAAAGTGCTGACCACGGATGCGTCTCTCCTGGGATGGGGAGCTCATGTCGATGGGCTTCACACCCAAGGAAGGTGGTCCCTCCAAGAAAGCGATCTACAGATCAATCTTCTGGAGTTGCGAGCGATCTGGAACGCTCTGAAGGCTTTCAGAGATCGGCTGTCCCACCAAATTATCCAAATTCAGACAGACAATCAGGTTGCCATGTACTATGTCAACAAGCAGGGGGGCACCGGATCTCGCCCCCTGTGTCAGGAAGCCGTCAGCATGTGGCTCTGGGCTCGCCGTCAAGGCATGGTGCTCCAAGCCACATATCTGGCAGGCGTAAACAACAGTCTGGCCGACAGGTTGAGCAGGATTATGCAACCTCACGAGTGGTCGCTCAATTCCCGTGTGGTGCGACAGATCTTCCAGGCGTGGGGCACCCCCCTGGTGGATCTCTTCGCATCTCAAGTGAACCACAAGGTCCCTCAGTTCTGTTCCAGGCTTCAGGCCCACGGCAGACTGGCGTCGGATGCCTTCCTCCTGGATTGGGGGGAAGGTCTGCTGTATGCTTATCCTCCCATTCCTCTGGTGGGGAAGACTTTGTTGAAACTCAAGCAAGACCGAGGCACCATGATTCTGATTGCTCCCTTTTGGCCGCGTCAGATCTGGTTCCCTCTTCTTCTGGAGTTATCCTCCGAAGAACCGTGGAGATTGGAGTGTTTTCCGACCCTCATCACGCAGGACGAAGGGGCTCTGCTGCATCCCAACCTCCAGTCCCTGGCTCTCACGGCCTGGATGTTGAGGGCGTAGACTTTGCCTCTTTGGGTCTGCCAGAGGGTGTCTCCCGCATCTTGCTTGCTTCCAGGAAAGACTCCACTAAGAGAAGTTACTTCTTTCATTGGAGGAGGTTTGCCGTCTGGTGTGACAGCAAGGCCCTAGATCCTCGCTCTTGTCCTACACAGACCCTGCTTGAATACCTTCTCCACTTGTCTGAGTCTGGTCTGAAGACCAACTCCGTAAGGGTTCACCTTAGTGCAATCAGTGCATACCATTACCAAGTGGAAGGTAAGCCGATCTCAGGACAGCCTTTAGTTGTTCGCTTCATGAGAGGTTTGCTTTTGTCAAAGCCCCCTGTCAAGCCTCCTACAGTGTCATGATATCTCAATGTCGTTCTCACCCAGCTGATGAAACCTCCTTTCGAGCCACTGAATTCCTGCCATCCGAAGTACTTGACCTGGAAGGTCATTTTCTTGGTGGCAGTTACCTCGGCTCGTAGAGTCAGTGAGCTTCAGGCCCTGGTAGCCCAGGCCCCTTACACCAAATTTCATCACAACAGAGTAGTCCTCCGCACTCACCCTAAGTTTCTGCCAAAGGTTGTGTCGGAGTTCCATCTGAACCAGTCAATTGTCTTGCCAACATTCTTTCCCCGTCCTCATTCCTGCCCTGCTGAACGTCAGCTGCACACATTGGACTGCAAGAGAGCATTGGCCTTCTATCTGGAGCGGACACAGCCCCACAGACAGTCCGCCCAATTGTTTGTTTCTTTTGATCCCAACAAGAGGGGAGTGGCTGTAGGGAAACGCACCATATCCAATTGGCTAGCAGATTGCATTTCCTTCACTTACGCCCAGGCTGGGCTGGCTCTTGAGGGTCATGTCACGGCTCATAATGTTAGAGCCATGGCAGCGTCGGTAGCCCACTTGAAGTCAGCCACCATGGAGGAAATTTGCAAAGCTGCGACGTGGTCATCTGTCCACACATTCACATCTCATTACTGCCTGCAGCAGGATACCCGACGTGACAGTCGGTTCGGGCAGTCAGTTCTTCAGAACCTGTTTGGGCTTTAGGATCCCAACTCCACCCCCCGAGGGCCCTGTTTGTTCTGTTCCAGGCTGCACTCTCAGTTAGTTGGTAAATTTTTTAGGTCAATCTCAGTTATGTCCTCGCCGTTGCGAGGCCCAATTGACCAATGTTGTTGTTTTGAGTGAGCCTGGGGGCTAGGGATACCCCATCAGTGAGAACAAGCAGCCTGCTTGTCCTCGGAGAAAGCGAATGCTACATACCTGTAGAAGGTATTCTCCGAGGACAGCAGGCTGATTGTTCTCACAAACCCGCCCGCCTCCCCTTTGGAGTTGTGTCTTCCCTTGAAGTGTATTGTCTTGCTACATACTGGACTGGCCGGCTCGAGCCGGTTTCGGGCGGGAAGACGGCCGCGCATGCGCGGTGCGCGCGAGGGCTAGCAAAGGACTTTGCTAGTGAAGTTTCCGATTGGAGGGGCTGCCGTGGACGTCACCCATCAGTGAGAACAATCAGCCTGCTGTCCTCGGAGAATACCTTCTACAGGTATGTAGCATTCGCTTTAACGCAATACCACTTTGTATTTCTCATTCTGGAAATGGTGATCGCCATTACGGGGTAACGTAAGCCACATTGAGCCTGCAAATAGGTGGGAAAATGTGGGATACAAATGAAACAAATAAATAAATAAATAAATAAATAAAAGCTGATTGAGCTGGTAGCCAAAGGAAAGAGGAGGAAATTCCTGGCTCTAAAAATTAAAATAGTTAAGGGGGGGGGGGGAAGAGGGATTTGAGAATAAACCCTCACAAGAACTGGCAGAACCAAGAATGAGGTCTGTTGATATTAGGAATCTTAGTTAGTACCTTCCATTTTTAGAGACGAAGCATCATCAGAAATAGAAAGTGAAATAAATGCTACACTGACTTGGATCCTTTTTTTTTTTTTTTTTTTTACACAACATAACATTTCTTATTACCTGCTCAGTTTTATCCTTCCTTAAACTTATTGGTGGAAAAAAATCCTCTAATTTGCTTTTCAGTTAATGACAAACAGAACCGTAATTTTGGATTTCAGCGTACCCCTCCAGTCTGTAAACACGGGCCTGCATAATTTGGCAGAAGAAGAAACACCAGAGCCTGAAATTATTCTGTCTAAAATCAGCATTATGCATGAAATGTGAACCAGATAACCATAGCAACCAAAGGTGCTGGAAACTCGCTTATGAATTCCGTCTGAAATGTGAAATCTTTCAACTTGCTCTGCAATCTGTATTATTTAACACTTTGTCCTTTTTCTGTTGTGAACTGCTGGTTTGCTTCAGAATATGTAATAGCAACAAAGCAATAGGGTCTCCTGCTCAGATTTTGGAAACCTTTTGCACAGACAGCAAATAATTGGGTTTTTAAGCCTAAACCAATATCTTCTCTTTTGAGAGATGACCTCCGATATGAAAGCAGTCTGGACAGTAATTCCTTCTTCTGGAATATATTGTAATCTCTTCTCGTTCCCCGTTGTTTTTATTACCCTGTATTGTTGTGGTCTTGTCTTTTTTGCCAGTTTTAAAGGGAAAGGGAATGGGACTTATATACCGCCTTTCTGTGGGTTTTCCAACTACATTCAAAGTGGTTTACATATTATATACAGGTACTTATTTTGTACCAGGGGCAATGGAGGGTTAAGTGACTTGCCCAAAGTCACAGGGAGCAGCAGTGGAAATCGAACCCAGTTCCCTAGAATCAGAGTCCGCTGCACTAACCACTAGGCTACTCCTCAACTCATTCCACCAATAAGAGACAACCTCATCAGTGATGTCACAATGGCTTGATTGCCTGATACTTGGCTGACATCTGATATTGTGATGTCATAAGGGGAAAGGGAAATGGGACTTGATCTACTGCCTTTCTGAGGTTTTTGCAACTACATTCAAAGTGGTTTACATATATTCAGGTACTTATTTTGTATCAGGGGCAATGGAGGGTTAAGTGACTTGCCCAAAGTCACAAGGAGCAGCAGTGGAAATCGAACCCAGTTCCCTAGAATCAGAGTCCGCTGCACTAACCACTAGCCTACTCCTCCACTAGCAACATTCCATGTAGAATCTCAAATAGTAGCAACAGAATCTCAATAGTAGCAACATTCCATGTAGAATCTCCAATTGTAGCAACATTCCATGTAGAATCTCAAGTAGGGAAATGGGACTTGATATACCGCCTTTCTGAGGTTTTTGCAACTACATTCAAAGGGGTTTACATATATTCAGGTACTTATTTTGTACCAGGGGCAATGGAGGGTTAAGTGACTTGCCCAGAGTCACAAGGAGCAGCAGTGGGAATCGAACCCAGTTCCCAAGAATCAGAGTCCGCTGCACTAACCACTGGGCTACTCCTCCACTAGCAACATTCCATGTAGAAGCCTGCCCTTGCAGATCAGCAATGCGGCCGCTCAGGCTTCTGTTTCTGTGAGTCTGACGTCCTGCACGTACGTGCAGGACGTCAGACTCACAGAAACAGAAGCCTGCGCAGCAGTGTTGCTGATCTGCAAGGGCAGGCTTCTACATGGAATGTTGCTAGTGGAATAGCAACATTCCATGTAGAATCTCAAATAGTAGCAACTGAATCTCAATAGTAGCAACATTCCATGTAGAATCTCAACTAGGGAAATGGGACTTGATATACCGCCTTTCTGAGGCTTTTGCAACTACATTCAAAGCGGTTTACATATATTCAGGTACTTATTTTGTACCAGGGGCAATGGAGGGTTAAGTGACTTGCCCAGAGTCACAAGGAGCAGCAGTGGGAATCAAACCCAGTTCCCCAGCATCAGAGTCTGCTGCACTAACCACTAGGCTACTCCTCCACTCCCCACCCCCTTTTGTAATCTGCTATGACTTTGCTGTGTATCAAATTGAACTTGATCTTGAACAGTGTCGTAGCCCCCTAAGATTTCAAAGACATATGCTGGTGTTTTCTCTGTTTTGAGCCGTATTCTTAGCTTGTCAGAGACTTAGAGACCCTTTTTACTAAGGCGCCTATGGGCGTCCAACGCACTGCAATTTGGAACCAACGCTCGGCTACCGCGTACCCCGGGCGATAATTCCATTTTTTGCGCACATCTGATATGCGCGGCAGAAAATATTTATTATTTGCTACCGCCTGACACTAACCGGGTGGTAATCAGCAGTGTACGCTCGCTGACAATTACTTCCTGGTTAACGCGTGAGACCTTACCACTAAGTCAATGGGTGGCGGGAAGGTCTCAGGCCCAAAGTGGAAACGTGCCAATTTTTATTTTGCCGCACATCCATTTTTGGCAAAAGGTGTGCTGAAAAATGGACCTTCGCGCGTCCAATACACGCATCTACACCAGCGCAGGCCATTTTCAGCGCACCTTAGTATAAGCACCCCTTAGTTAAAATAAGGATAGTCTTCTCTGTCTCCCACAGAACCATGAACTGTATAGTATTTGGGGTATTTATTTATTTATTTTTTAGCAGGTCTATTGATGACAGTAAACTCTGTAGAAGCATCACAAAGACTAATCTAATGTTACTTTACTGCATGCCTTTCTGCGGGCTGTCGGCATGATACTCTATGAATTATTTACCGTGGCCGCTTCCTTGTCTCTTCATTTACTGCATTGTTTATTGATAGATTTAACATGGCCTAAGGTGACTTGCTTGAGAAAAATACCAACCTCCCCCCTCATACAGAACAAATAAGGCTTCATAAGCTCAGAATGACACAAATGTTTCCTGGGTTTGCTGTCCATTATTTATTCTCAAGATAGTGCAAGTCTCAAAGGCTCAAAAAGACTTCTTTATGGGTGCTCACAGATACCCCCCCCCCCCTCCAAAATTAAGGACTTTCTGCAACATCAAGGGCTGGGAGATCTTGCTAAAGAACAAACAGAGAAGTTGGTGAGAATGGAAAACAATTCAGTTCTTGTATACTGCTAATATCCCCTTTCCAGGATTACATTCTAGGTGAGACAAAAGCAAATAGTGTTAGTGTGAGATCTGAGAAACATTAGAGACCATTGGATTAATGCACGAGACTAAAAACATTAAAGAAAGGATAATGGATGATACTAGGAGGTAGAAGTCATAATGGATTGTTATGAATCGGGTAAAAGAGGAATGTCTCAGGGGTCCTTTTACTAAGGCATACAGGTACCTATGCACGTCCAACGCGTTGTCAAATTGGCAGTAGCGCCCTGCTACCGCATGCCCCGGTTGGTAATTCCATGTTTGATGCACAGGAGAAAATATTTTCTAGTTTGTACTGCGTGGCGCTTAGCTGGCGGTAATCAGCAGTTTATGTGCGTTGAACGCTTACCACCCGGTTAGCGCGTGAGACCTTATCGCTAACTCAGTGGGTGGCAGTAAGGTCTGAGGCCGAAAATGGATGCGCGCTGGTTTTAATTTTGCCGCACATCCATTTTCCAGCACACAAGAAAGACTTTTTTCAAGGCACGCTGAGGAAATGGACCAGCGCACATCCAAAACATGCGCCTACACTTTTAGGCATGCCTTAGTAAAAGGGCCCCTAAGATTTCTGCTGGGCCTGTTTGGGCAATATGATTTGGATAGGCATTATGAGTGAAAATTGTAAAAGATAATAGGGACTACAAGAGAGAGGGCAAGCAGTGGGATAAGACTTACAGGAGCGCGCTTAAAGTCTCAATAGTGAAAATGGCCATAAAATTAGTACCAATGGTATTAATTGTTATTTATTTATTTATTGCATTTGTATCCCACATTTTCCCACCTATTTGCAGGCTCAATGTGGCTTACATAGTACCGTAAAGGCGTTTGCCAATCCGGTAGAAACAGTAACAATGTGATATTGTGGTCGGATAAGGTACACATGTTTCAGGTACAATGGGGTCGAAGAGAGGAAAGGTTGTAAAGTGTCCATTTCGAGCTTTGGTTTTGCTGTGTTGCAGTTACAGTGGGGGTTGAGGAGAGGAAGGTTATGAAGTGTCCATTTCGAGCTTGGATTTGCTTTGTTGCGGGGTGTAGGTGTTTATGTTGGGTCAGTGAGATATGCCTTTTTGAACAGGTTGGTTTTTAGTAATTTCCTGAAGTTTAGGTGGTCGTAGGTTGTTTTCACAGCTTTTGGCAGTGCGTTCCTTGGTTGCGTGCTTATGTAGGAGAAGCTGGATGCATAGGTTGCTTTGTATTTCAGTCCTTTGCAGTTTGGGTAATGGAGGTTTAGGTATTTTCGGGATGTTCTGGTAATGTTTCTGGTAATTAAGTAGACAATAGTAAGAGGATTACCATACAGGACTCCAAGATGTAAGATCACCGAACATATAAAGAGGAATCCAAAGCAGCACTAAGTTATGGTCAGATCAAGAGAGAGGAAAAAAATTTTCTCAATGCTTTCCCTGTCGAAGCACAGCCCTTGAAAAAGCCCACAAGCGAAACGGATGGGGCCACCGTCGGGCAACAGATAAGTGCTCGACTTTACTTTATCTTTGTAAAGCTGCTTTAGAGCACTTCATGAGAATCAGTGAAGGTTTTTATGAACCAAAGAAAATTTGAAGTTAGCATTGATATTGTCAATATATTTAAAAAAAATTTCTTGTAAAAAGAGCAAAATTGTTAAAATCTATTTGGAAATAAATCAAAAGTTAAAATAATTCTTTCCAAGCAAGGTTTTTATGACCAGTGATGAACACCACGCCCCCAGTTAAAGCCGTTAAAAACTGAAAGTAAGCGGTTGGGCGTATTGAGGTCTTTTCCTTGCTTTTTAGAAATATTTTGTTAAAATCAAACATTATATTTCCATATAAATTTTATTGGATTCCTCTTTATATGTTCGGGAATGTTTCTGGTAATGCCAGAAGAGGATTTATGGAGCATAGTCCAGTTTGTTGGCACGTTTTTGGGCATCTTAGGAACTTTAAGCATAATGGCATGAAGTCTCTTTTGTGGGGTTCTTGAGGGCTCATCAATCTTCCCTACCTTGTTTAATATTTTTATGGGCTCTTTAGGTCAAATCAAATTAGAGGATGATGATATTTTACTCTCTTATGCAGATGGCATCTTTGTTTTGGGTCCCAATCTTTGTAGTTTGGATCAAACGTTAATAAAATAGAACTTTTGGCAAAACCATATGAGTTAAAATGAAATACAACTAAAATAAACGTCTTATGGTTCAGTAAGCATTAGGAGGTAATACCGGATAAGATGTCAGTTGGGCCAGATCAATATCTCTTAGTTGATCGTACTACCAGAGTTTTGGGTATCATTCTAGATTTTATCGTTATCAATGGAAGTGCAAGTGAATGACTTGAACAAAAAAGTTTTTTATAGACTTAAACAGCTTAGACCTGGTCGACAGTGCTTTAAAGAAAAATCATTTTTTTTCTTTTAGTTCAGAGCTTGATTTTAATGCAATTGGATTTTTGTAACTCAATATATACTGGGATTTCACTGAAGTTGTTAAGGAAAAATTAAACGCCTTCTAAACACAGCCGCCAGACTAATTTTTACCTTGAAAAAAGTTTGATCAGGTTTCTCCAGTGTTTACGAATTTACATTGGTTGTCGATATCTGCTTGGATGATATTTAAAATATCATAAGAACGTAAGTGTTGCCATACTGTGACAGACTAAAGGTTCATCAAGCCCAGTATTTTGTTTCCAACAATGGTCAATCCGGGTCACAAGTATGCTGCTTTTCCTAGAAATACTGTCTAACTTACAAAATCAATGGAAGTAGAGCTCTCACTCGGAATAATAATCAACTACCTTTATGGTGATAGTTATTTTTCATAATCAGGGAAGCCGTCCCTTCTCCTTTATCATTTTCGTTGCCCTTCTCTATACCTTTTCTAATTCCGCTATATACTCCCTGATTATTAAAAATAACTATCACCATAAAGGTAGTTGATTATTACTCCGAGTGAGAGCTCTACTTCCATTGATTTTGTAAGTTAGACAGTATTAGTAGAGAAGTGCCGTATATACTTGACAGTATCCTAGAAATAAGCAGTGGATTTTCCCAAGTCCATCTTAACAATGGCTTATGGGCTTTTCTTTTAGGAAATGATCCAATCCTTTTTAAAACTCTGCTAAACTAACTGATTTTATTTTATTTTTATTTATTGCATTTGTATCCCACATTTTCCCACCTATTTGCAGGCTCAATGTGGCTTACATAGTCTTGTTAACATTGTCATTCCAGGATATCAGATACAGTTAGTATTGTGCAGAGATTAAGTAAGGGAAGAGAGAAGAAGGAAGGGAATGATTAGGGTAGTTATAGAAGGTGGGCTTTCATAGCTGAGTGGGTTGGTGAGGTGGATTAGTGAGGTTATCGGTTCTCATTGTAGGCTTTGTTGAAGAAATATGTCATGTCTTCAGAGATTTACAGAAGATAGTTGTTTCGTCGATTGTTTTCAGGTCTGTAGGTGGTGCATTCCATAACTGCGTGCTCATGTAAGAGAAGGTAGTGGCATGCATCAACTTGTATTTTAGTCCTTTACAGCTGGGGAAGTGCAGGTTGAGAAATTTGCGGGATGATCTTGTGGCGTTTCTGGGAGGTAGGTCCATGAGGTTTAGCATGTAGATTGGGGCGTCTGCTTGAATGATTTTGTGTAGAATCGTGCAGATCTTGAACGCAATGCGTTCCTTAAGTGGGAGCCAGTGAAGTTTCTCTCTTAGGGGTTTTGCACTTTCATATTTAGTTTTTCCAAATATGAGTCTGGCGGAGTCTGGAGTTTTTTGATAGTCTGTTCTTTACAGCCAGCGTACAGTGCGTTGCAGTAGTCCAGATGACTTATTACCATTGACTGTACCAGGGTACGGAAGATGTATCTCGGGAAGAATGGTTTTACTCTTTTGAGTTTCCACATGGAGTAGAACATCTGTGTTTTTCACGTGGGCATCAAGAGTGAGGTTTCGATTAATGGTGACTCCAAGAATTTTCAAGTTTTGTGAGACAGGAAGAGAACAGTATGGTGTGATTATGGTGGAGAAATTTTTTGTGTTATATTGTGAGGTTATATTTTATCACATTCTCTGGCAACACATTCCAGTTTTTAATTACACGTGGAGTGAAGAAATATTTTCTCTGGTTTGTTTTAAATTTGTCAGCTAGTCCTAGTATTTTTGGAAAGAATAAACAAGCAATTCATGTCTAACCATTCCACTCCATCCAGTATTTTATAGATTTCTATCATTTCTCAACTGTCTTTTCTAGCCTCTTTAGCCTTTCCTCATAGGGAAGTCGTCCCATCCCCTTTATCATTTTCATCGCCCTTCTCTGCAGCTTTTCTAATTCCACTGTATCTTTTTTGAGATGCGACGACCAGAATTGAACACAATATTCGAGGTGCCTCCAGTGTCTGAAGATAACTTTGACTTGGCTAAGCTTTAAGAAACTTCAGATGGTAGACCAGCCATACTGGGCACCTTAATCTTATCTTTGGCCCTGGAATTTTTTATTTTATTTTTTTTTTTAGCATCTCAGAAAAAGAACAGGGTTTGCTGATGAGGCCTATTCTAAGTTGGATGTAACAAAAGAGAGGGAACGAAGTACAAACTAAAGTCCAAACAAAAAAAACAGCACCACGGGCCTTTAAAAATGGAACACAGTTCTTTAATGAATGAGCCTTGACAAAAAGACCCGACACGGGCCGTGTTTCGGTGACTAGCACCTGCGTCAGGGGTCACAGTGATGACGTGGAAAACTTGGGGAATAACTCGAATATATTCCTCTACAATATATTATTCCTTACCCCACGTCTCATATAGGCACTTTCACTTTCTGTATCGGGTCTTTTTGTCAAGGCTCATTCATTAAAGAACTGTGTTCCATTTTTAAAGGCCCGTGGTGCTGTTTTTTTTGTTTGGCCTATTCTAAGTTGGAAATGACCTTTTTTGACATTCCCTTGTAAATATGTACTTAAATTTAAAGATGTTATTTATGTTTGGTCCTAGTTAACTGACCTTGTTCTTGAGCGATAATAAACAAGGGAGGATTGTCTTAGATTCCTTTCCTTTCCATGTCTGATTCTATCTCTCTATTCTAAATTGATCTTTCTCTTTTCTTGACTTGTTTCCCTCTCTTTTGTTGTCTGGGAAGTGTCCATACTCTGAATTTGAGGAGTTGTGTTGAACCAGTTGAAGCTTATTATTCCCAGGGTAGTTTTTTCTTGCCTTCTGGTATTTCTGGTTCTGTGTTCTTCTCAATATTTTATTGAAATTTGTAAAATGATATTGCATAAATAAAAATGTTTAAAAAGTGTTCTAAAGTGGAGGAGTGGCCTAGTGGTTAGGGTAGTGGACTTTGGTCCTGGGGAACTGAGGAACTGAGTTCGATTCCCACTTCAGGCACAGGCAGCTCCTTGTGACTCTGGGCAAGTCACTTAACCCTCCATTGCCCCATGCAAGCTGCATTGAGCCTGCCATGAGTGGGAAAGCACAGGGTACAAATGTAACAAAAATAAAATAGATACTATTGGAGATTCTACATGGAATGTTGCTACTATTGGAGATTCTACATGGAATGTTGCTATTCCACTAGCAACATTCCATGTAGAAGGCTGCGCAGGCTTCTGTTTCTGTGAGTCTGACGTCCTGCACGTACGTGCAGGATGTCAGACTCACAGAAGCAGAAGCCTGCGCAGCCACATTGGTGATCTGCAAGGGCCGACTTGTACATGGAATGTTGCTAGTGGAATAGCAACATTCCATGTAGAATCTCAAATAGTAGCAACAGTGGAGGAGTGGCCTAGTGGTTAGGGTGGTGGACTTTGGTCCTGGGGAACTGGGTTCGATTCCCACTGCAGGCACAGGCAGCTCCTTGTGACTCTGGGCAAGTCACTTAACCCTCCATTGCCCCATGTAAGCCGCATTGAGCCTGCCATGAGAGGGAAAGCGCAGGGTACAAATGTAACAAAAATAAAATAGATACTATTGGAGATTCTACATGGAATGTTGCTACTATTGGAGATTCTACATGGAATGTTGCTATTCCACTAGCAACATTCCATGTAGAAGGCTGCACAGGCTTCTGTTTCTGTGAGTCTGACGTCCTGCACGTGCAGGACGTCAGACTCACAGAAGCAGAAGCCTGCGCGGCCACATTGGTGATCTGCAAGGCCGACTTTGGTCCTGAGGAACTGAGTTCGATTCCCACTTCAGGCACAGGCAGCTCCTTGTGACTCTGGGCAAGTCACTTAACCCTCCATTGCCCCATGTAAGCCGCATTGAGCCTGCCATGAGTGGGAAAGCGCAGGGTACAAATGTAACAAAAATAAAATAGATACTATTGGAGATTCTACATGGAATGTTGCTACTATTGGAGATTCTACATGGAATGTTGCTATTCCACTAGCAACATTCCATGTAGAAGGCTGCACAGGCTTCTGTTTCTGTGAGTCTGACGTCCTGCACGTGCAGGACGTCAGACTCACAGAAGCAGAAGCCTGCGCGGCCACATTGGTGATCTGCAAGGGCCGACTTCTACATGGAATGGTGCTAGTGGAATAGCAACATTCCATGTAGAATGTCAAACAGTAGCAACAGTGGAGGAGTGGCCTAGTGGTTAGGGTGGTTGACTTTGGTCCTGGGGAACTGGGTTCGATTCCCACTGCAGGCACAGGCAGCTCCTTGTGACTCTGGGCAAGTCACTTAACCCTCCATTGCCCCATGTAAGCCGCATTGAGCCTGCCATGAGAGGGAAAGCGCAGGGTACAAATGTAACAAAAATAAATAGATACTATTGGAGATTCTACATGGAATGTTGCTACTATTGGAGATTCTACATGGAATGTTGCTATTCCACTAGCAACATTCCATGTAGAAGGCTGCACAGGCTTCTGTTTCTGTGAGTCTGACGTCCTGCACGTGCAGGACGTCAGACTCACAGAAGCAGAAGCCTGCGCGGCCACATTGGTGATCTGCAAGGGCCGACTTCTACATGGAATGTTGCTAGTGGAATAGCAACATTCCATGTAGAATCTGAAATAGTAGCAACAGTGGAGGAGTGGCCTAGTGGTTAGGGTGGTGGACTTTGGTCCTGGGGAACTGAGTTCAATTCCCACTTCAGGCACAGGCAGCTCCTTGTGACTCTGGGCAAGTCACTTAACCCTCCATTGCCCCATGTAAGCCGCATTGAGCCTGCCATGAGTGGGAAAGCGCAGGGTACAAATGTAACAAAAATAAAATAGATACTATTGGAGATTCTACATGGAATGTTGCTACTATTGGAGATTCTACATGGAATGTTGCTATTCCACTAGCAACATTCCATGTAGAAGGCTGCACAGGCTTCTGTTTCTGTGAGTCTGACGTCCTGCACGTGCAGGACGTCAGACTCACAGAAGCAGAAGCCTGCGCGGCCACATTGGTGATCTGCAAGGCCGACTTTGGTCCTGAGGAACTGAGTTCGATTCCCACTTCAGGCACAGGCAGCTCCTTGTGACTCTGGGCAAGTCACTTAACCCTCCATTGCCCCATGTAAGCCGCATTGAGCCTGCCATGAGTGGGAAAGCGCAGGGTACAAAAGTAACAAAAATAAATAAATAAATAAAAATAAATAGTGACAAATGTGTCAGTACAAATCCATGGACAATCCCTTTCATACAGTGCAACCTGCCTGTTTATCATGGGCATGTTGGATATTCTCAGCACATTTTAAAAGTGTTATAGCTATGCATTTATACAGCTATAACCAAGCAAAAATACTTGTATAGAAAAGCAATAATCAGTAAGCCATCCAATCAGGAATAATAGAAGAAGAAGAAAAAAGAAAAAGTGAAAACGCTCACGTCCTCAATATTGACTCCAGAAACCCAAAAGGAGCAAAAGGAAGGAAATCAATAAACTAAGAAACCTTACAAGCTGACATAGAATGCTCAATATTCCTTCAAGCATATACAAATACAAGATCACATATTAAAGGGAACCAGAGGCGTCACAGAAAGCTGCTTGGTAGCTATAAAGGATGATAGATGTGAAGATTCGAAGAAGATGTGCTTCACCGATTGGAATTTTATAATACACTTACAAGGGAATTTGAACAGGAAAGGAATTTTATAACACACTTACAAGAGAATTTGAACAGGAAAGTAGCACCCAGTTGTAAAACCCCTGGACACAACAAAAGAAACTGTTCACGCCATCTCTTTGAACTCATCTAGGTCGATTGTACCTTATAATAAAGAAACAGTTTTTGTCTGTGCTTAAAATTTAACTGTAGAAGCTAAATCTTATCAGATGAGAAAGGTAGAGTTAAAATCATCGTACATAAGAACATAAGCGTTGCCATACTGGAACAGACTGAAGGTCCATCAAGGTCAGTATCCTGTTTCCAACAGTGGTCAATCCAGGCCACAAGTACTTGGCAAGATCCCAAAAGAGTAAAACAGATTGTATGCTGCCTAAATAAGCAGTGGATTTTCCCAAGTCCATCTTAATAATGGCTTGTGGACTTTTCTTTTAGGAAATTATCCAACCTTTCTAAAACCCTGCTAAGCTGACTGCTTTTACTACATTCTCTGGCAATGAATTCCAGAGTTTAAGTATATGTTGGGTAAAGAAATATTTTCTTTGATTTGTTTTAAATTTACTACTTAGTAGCTTTATTGGGTGCCCCCCTAGTCCTTCCTGCATACCTTGTAAATAGAAGATCTTCGCCTGCAGCGAGCAGCGACTGATACTGTTCGTACCGGCCCCACAACCTTCCCTCTGATGTATTCCTGCCTATGTGGAAACAGGAAGTTGCATCAGAGGGAAGGCTGTGGGGGCAACATGAGCAGTGTGTATTAGTTGCTGTTTGTTGCCTGTGAAAATCTGCTATTTAAAAGGTATGCAGGGAAGGGGAGATGTTTGAGAGACCATACGGCATGCAGGCAAGAGAGGGAGAGACGAAATCACTTGAGGGACAGGGTGGAGTTCTTCTGCCCACCTATCTTGGGCCCAGGCTCACCCAAAATTGGGTGTCTGGCTATGCCCCTGAATAAAATACTGTTTTTTTTTTCTCCTGTTGCATCCTCTTTCCTCACCATGCAGCTTATAGTCCTCTGCTAGCCTTTGTTAAATGGATTTGTAACCATTGTGATGCTTCATAATGCAATGAAAGCCAAGATGATTCTAAGCCATCTATAAATTAAAATAACAGGCAGACATTGGTAAAAGCCTGGAATGATGTTGGCAAGTGAGAGAAGACTAAAACACAAGGGCAATGATGTTGGAACATTTTTTCTTTATCTACAAATTGTTTTTCAATGTAAAATAAGAAATTACTCAAGGAAATCTTGTAGTTGTTGATATGGAGAAAGGTACAAATGCACCAAATTAGTAAACTAGAATACAAGCAAAAGAACATTAATGCAAACCATATGTGACTCTCTTTTTCTGAGAAACATTTATTATTGAAAGGTTAAGAAATTGTGGACAAAGGCATTGAAAATATGTTTATTTGAAGGCTGAATTTCTCAAAGTGCTTCATTAAATTGTTGATTTTGAAGATGTCCTGCCTCACATATGTGCTGTTACATCTGGAGTGTGTCTCTGTGAGGGGCCTGACATGAATTAATCAGGGTGAAGTGGAAAAAAATATCTGCTCAACTATTTCAAAGAGTTGCAAAGCAATTCATAAAACGTTGCAAGACAGCAGGGAAATTATGAATGCCATTGTGATGTCTGTGCTACGAATATTGAGCAGTATTCATTTAGGACATCGCATCAGTAGATTTAAATATTCTAGAACTTTCCATTTCATAGGTTGACATTGGTGAACAAAATAACCACTGTTCACAAAATGAATATTTGAATGAGGTTAAATCAGACCGCATACAATTCAGTCCTATCTTTATGCAGTGTCACCTGTGTGGTTAAGTGCTGAGTGGAGGAGTGGCCTAGTGGTTAGTGCAGTGGACTTTGATCCTGGGGAACTGAGTTCGATTCCCACTGCAGCTCCTTGTGACTCTGGGCAAGTCACTTAACCCTCCATTGCCCCTGGTACAAAATAAGTACCTGAATATACATAAACCACTTTGAATGTAGTTGCAAAAACCTCAGAAAGGCAGTATATCAAGTCCATTTCCCTTTCCCTATTTGAGATTCTACATGGAGTGTTGTTAGTGGAGGAGTAGCCTAGTGGTTAGTGCAGTGGACTTTTATCCTGGGGAACTGAGATGATTCTCACTGCAGCTCCTTGTGACTCTGGGCAAGTCACTTAACCCTCCATTGCCCCAGGTACAAAATAAGTACCTGTATATACATAAACCACTTTGAATGTAGTTGCAAAAACCTCAGAAAGGCAGTATATCAAGTCCCCTTTCTCTTTCCCCCTTTCCCTTATGACATCACAATATCTGAGCCAAGTATCAGGCAATCAAGCCATTGTGACATCACTGATGAGGTTGGTTCTTATTGGTGGAATGAGTGGAGGAGTAGCCTAGTGGTTAGTGCAGTGGACTTTGATCCTGGGGAACTGAGTTCAATTCCCACTGCAGCTCCTTGTGACTCTGGGCAAGTCACTTAACCCTCCATTGCCCCAGGTACAAATAAGTACCTGTATATAATATGTAAGCCGCATTGAACCTGTTATGAGTGGGAAAGTGCGGGGTACAAATGTAAGAAAAATAAATATTGCACTTAATCGCATGAGAGACAGCCGGCCTCATAAACTGGATATCCTGTGTCAATGTCTGGACATGGCTCAGCATTGAATATTCGGGAATAATGCCAGTAGTGATTAAAAAAAAAAAGCGCTAACCGCTGCCGGCTGAAGATCACCCCCTAAGTAATTTCCATCATTTTGTCCTTGCTGTCTAATCAGCTTCTCTCAAATATACAGACTTACAAAATTCACCATTTATATGCACAAGTAGTACTACTTACACATACAAGCTACAAAATTGTGTCCTATATATGTATAAACCCACTCGAGTAGTCACTAAACATCTTTTTTTTTTTTTTTTGTAAATTTGGCTTTTCTGCTTTGTGTGGTGCCAAATATAAATATTCTTTTTGGTGGCAGTCTACATATTCTATAGAAGGGTCAATGCTCATGTGAGGGTAATTTCTTTTATTGGCACCTAGGTTAATTGGGTGAGTAGGTACCTACTTAGGTGATAGACACGTGGAGGGGCATAATTGAAAGGGGCACCCACGTTTTCCTGAGGACGTCCGGGCGAAGGGGCAGGGAAACCCATATTATCGAAACAAGATGGGCGTCCATCTTTCGTTTCAATAATATGGTCAGGGACGCCCAAATCTTGACATTTAGGTCGTCCCTAGAGATGGTCGTCCTTAGATTTGGTCGTTTCTGATTTTTGGCGATAATGGAAACCAAGGAAGTCCATCTCAGAAACGACCAAATGCAAGCCCTTTGGTCGTGGGAGGAGCCAGCATTCGTAGTGCACTGGTCCCCCTGACATGCCAGGACACCAGCCGGGCACCCTATTCAGGCAACAAAGCATTAGGTCAGATAGACAACTCACCTAAAACTCTATCGCCTCAACAGCGAGTGCTGGCGTTGTTTTCTTTTCCTCGCATTGAGAGAATTCGCTACACTGCTCTTACCTTTAAATGTGGCGGCATTGCCCACTGATTTTGAAAGAACAGACTATATTATCCTGACTGTATTACTGACACCGATGACCTCAGATGCAGGAAAAAAACCATCGCCAGCGCTCGCTGTTGAGGCGATAGAGTTTTAGGTGAGTTGTCTATCTGACCTAATGCTCTGTTGCCTGAATAGAGCACCCCGGCAATGAATTTTACTTCCCGTTAAGAGAATTAACTACATTGCTCTTACCTTTATATATGGCATTGATGACCCCTGATGCAGGCATTCTGCTGAAACAGAGCCCATGTCGAATCCTTCAATAAAATTTGTCTGTCAACCCTTGCTTAGAAGCCCATTGTACTCTTTTGCTTGGCTTTGTTTCCTGTGCTTTGGATTCCCCCCTCTCCCCGTTGCCTACAGTTTTATAAGAGCTGTTTTACACACTTGTGAAAATAACGTCATAAAATTACCTCTGGTAAGCCCCAGTGACAGTTTAAGGGTTAAGGTTAAATCATAGAGATCAGTGGATAGTTAAACCTTTTTCAGTACAACATTATCATAACAAGCTCTCAAGTACTTCAAAGACGTAACTGACACAATATTTGCCTTCCCTTTTTGTTAACTGTTTTGGCAACTAGTCTTTGGGGTACCATATGTTCCTTTGAAGACCAGATGACACAGTACTGGAGGAAATGCCTTTCTTGCTCCCAGTTGGACGGATGGAATGTGGAATGATCCACTGACATCATGAAAGCAGAATCTCTGGTTGCCACGGCAACACTGCAATTTTCTACTTGCAAACCCCGATGACTGCCATTCTGTTTTCAGTGTAAGGTGAAACTAAAGGAAGTAAACTATGGAATGGACGCTCGTATTTCCCGTTAGTATTGCGAATCCGTTTATCATCTTTTTCAATAAGTTTCATGATGTACATGATTGTTTGTGTTCCACGTGTGTTTGGTCTAGCTTTGTTTGATTGCTGAGTTATTAAATGACAAAGGATTTTTCCTAAGTATAAAACAGCGTCCATTATGCACTAGGAAATGATCTATCTAAAGATTATAATTGCACGTTTTGAACTATTTTGGTTAATATTAGCAAATATGTTAGCTACCACAGTGACAAATCAGAAGAGACAAGATTCAGCTACTAATGCGCTTCTGGGATCACCATATAATTAAGAACATAGAGCCTTGTGTATCTGTTTTTGATCATCTGCATCTTGTAGCTAAATTTCACTAGAGATACTTTGCACATTACCACAAGCAGGAACTTTTTCTTGGCTATGGCAACGTGCACATTTCTAGAAAAACGTGACCCTCTTTTGCATGGAGGTTGAGGAATAAAAAGGCCCTTATGGCCTGAATCGGAGGCCTCCCTCCCAGATAGGCCGTGCCCAGGGAGTCTTCAGTCGCTGGTGGTGAAGCAATATCTCCCAGCCCCCCAACCCTGACTTGGGGCATAAATGTTTGAAAAGTTGTCCCAAACCCTTGAGTGATCCAGTAGCATCTTAAACTCCCTCTTCTGAGCTTTAACTTGAAGCATAACTGCTATAAGAACCTCTGCTGTTGAAGCCTCCCTTGAGATAGTCAAAAGCTGAGGGTCAGCCCTGCCTTCCCTTGCAAACCCCACTTCACCTGAAGAGTCTAGGGGACATCAGGGGCAAGAGCGATCCTCATTCACTCCTGTTTCAGCAGTTTCCATGGCACTATCTAATCCACAGTAACTACAAATCCTTCACAGTAATTGTAGAGGGGCATTCCTGCACATAAGGATGGCAGCCATGACTCTAATGGTAGGTACTAGTCACGACCATGTGTTGAACACATGACTGCTAATACTGACTATGGTTAACTACATCCCTACTTTATCCTGCTGTGTTAGAAGTTAATATACTTTAACAATACACATATTAGCTGTAGTGCGTACTCCTTGCATCTTCTATGCCCCCTAACGTGAAATCCATGTTAGGGCTAAAACACAGCAATGTTCTGCAGTTGCCATGTGGTAATTGTCAGAATTAACATGTGGTACCTGTAGAAGCTCTGCATGGTATCCGTAAGGGGTGTTCCCAGCATTTTAGGGGTAGGCTGCCTTGCAGGTCATACAGTGGAAGAAGTGACTACCATGCATTCACTGCACAGCAGATAACACTTTCTGGAGGTAATTCTATAAAGGTCACCCACAGTTTGGCTCCCTTAGCATTTGGACACTTAAGGGCCAGATTCTATATATGGCCCCTAAAAAAATCCGCACAGTAAATATTTCTGCCTAGATTTAGGAGCAGTATATAGAATACGTTTAGTTGATATCCTAGTGCCTAAAACTACGCGTGCCCATTTAGGCCAACAAAAATGTGGCCTAAATCTCTGCATGTAGATTTACGCCCACTGGGCCATATTCTATAACTATGCGTGTAAATCTTGGAACGCCCATGAAATGCCCATTTCCCCGCCCGTAGCCATGCCCCTTTTGAACTGCGTGCATTAGAATTTAGGCGCAATTCATTACAGAATACGCTTGGCAAGTTGTGCACATAAATTCTAATTATTGCCAATTAGTGCTCATTATTGCTTGTTAAGTGCTGTTATCAACACTGATTAGCTTGTTAAGTTATGCACATCGTTATAGAATGTGCCTAGATTTTGATGTGGATCTCTAGGCGCGCTATATAGAAACCGTCAGTTAAGTGCAAATTCTGGCAATTCTATGCATAATTACCATTATAGAATTGTGTAAGTGTGCAGTTACACGTGTAACTTTAGGTGTGAGCACTTACGCCATGCCAGTGGCTGGTGTAAACGCTCACACTTAAGTGCGTTGGAGACCACAACTTCGAAAAGAAGAGGGTAACACATCACTATTAAATATATATCAACAAAGCAAACAAAAGAGTGGAGAAAATGATACTTTCCCACCCGTATCATTCAAACAAGAGACCAAATAGCCCATGATTTAGTCTTGATTCATTAGCTCTGATATTCCTCTCATTGGGTTAATATTTGGGAAATTGCAAGTTTTGCTTGTTTGAGTGATACCAGTGGGAACGTATCCTTTTCTCCACTGATTTCTATGTTTTGTTAACACCTAAGTGCTGTCAGTTACGCGGGTGATTGATAGTACTCTAAAAGGTTAGCGTGTAATTCCTGGCCACACCCATGCCCCTCCCAAAACAGTGAGCGGTGAGCCCGCTTACAGCTGCTCTGTAAAAGGGCCCCTAAATGCAGTTATGCGTGTAATTACCATTTTTCCCAACATTTAGTCACGTAATTGCTATTTTGGTGTGGAATTTACACGACTAATGTCAGGCACACTATGTAGAACGAGGAGGTATACAGTTAGCTACACCTTTTGAGTTGGGTTCTTACCACTCTGTATTATCTGTACCATTAACTTTGTGTAAGGCACAGTCCCTAATAATTCCATGCCCCAAATGCTAATTTTCACATGAACGTGGGAACGGATGGTTTGTAACTGTGACTCCAAGAGAGAGAAAGTGTAGGGGTAGAAGATGAGGCACATGAAAGAAAGAGAGCATAGGTGGCGGGGTGGGGGTAGGGGGCTTGAGAGTGTGTGGTGGCACAGACTTGATTCCTATGAATACTCATAATAACTGAAGCTGTCAAAGAGCCCCCTGGTATCCCTTTTCGGTTTCAGGGGAGAGGGAGGAGGACAGCAGCCACTAGTGAATTAAGCAAATGTTATGCCTTGGTCCTGCCAGTGGAAAGCTGCTTAATCAGGACACCTTTTTGTACCCTGGGCAAGCCTAAAACAGTCTAAATAAGGATGTCCTTCTTTTTAGACATTGATGTTTCTTGCAATTTGGTAATTGCAGTTGGAAGACCAGATTTCAGGCCCTCCCTAATCCCCCCCAAGACATGCCCACAACATGCCCCCTTTCTACTTGGAATACCACAGTGTTGGATGACCCTTTTCTGCCTTTGCAAAATTGGTACTTGGATGTTTCAAGCACATGGACATCCATTTTGGCCTTTTGAGATGTCAATATTCGTTGAAAATAAGCACCATAATGTAGCAAAGTATGCATTAAATAAAATTAATATTTAGCTGGGATCATTTGTTGTAGATCTTCAACAGCTAGCAATCTTAAAGGCCTGGAATATATTTAAGAAACGAATTATTCTTTTTATTTTATCTTGTAGATGGAAAAAGTTGAGGCAGATCTTCGCAAATCAAAAGTTCTTCGTGAGAAGCAGTCCTACGAGTTTTCATTAGAAATTGATGAACTCAAACGAAGATATGAACAGCAGGTCAGTTACAGGTGTTGTTTGACAGTGTTTCCTTGTCTTCTTGGGCATAGGAGCCAACTTTTCAAAATTTTTGGGGGTGCTAAGCCCAATGGAAATGACCCCTCCCTGGACACAGACAAGGAATTTTCTCAATATTGGGGGTGCTCAAGCACCCACAGAGTCGGCTCCAATGTTCTTGGGCTCCTTTTAGGCTTTACATTTAGTTAATACGTTTCATCTTTGTGAGTATTGTATTTCTGTTTTTGGAATGTTCTACACTAGGATTTAAGTTGCTTATTCCCAAGTTTACCTCCTTGTTCTAATTGTATTACATGAGCATATGATCATTTTACTGTTCTTATACTGTTCTTACATTGTAGGTTGTCTATAGTAACGTAGTAAGTGACGGCAGATAAAAGACCTGAGTTGTCCATCCAGTCTGCCCAACAGTCACATTCACTATCAATTCAAGATTTAAGTCAACAATGAACGTGATATTATTTACTTGATCATGGTCTTTCTGTGGTGTTTCTGGGACATAGACCATAGAAGTCCACCCGGCTCTGACCTTATGTTCCAACTACTGGAGTTGCCGTCAAAGCTCACTCTAGCCTGTCCAAATCCGTCTTGTCATTTGCGGGACAAAGACCGTAAAAGTCTGCCTGGCACTGTCCTCATGTTTCAAACCACTGGAGTTTCCGTCGAAGCTCTCTCCAGCGCACCCTAAACCGGATCGCCATATGCGGGACTCAGACCGTACAAGCCAGCTCAGCACCGGCCTTAGTTGATACAGCCAGAGTTGCCATCTAAGCACCACTTGACGTTCAAACACATATGCAACCCTTTAAGTTTTGTTTTTTATATCATTTATTTTCTAATTAGAGATCTTCTGGGTTCATCCCACACCTTTTTGAATTCCTTAAAAAAAAAAAAAATTTTCACCACCTCCCTTGGGAGGTCATTCCAGACATCCACCACCCTCTCCATGAAAAAGAATTTTCTGACATTACTTCTAAATTTTCTGATGTTACCCCTACTCGAACTACACCTGTTATATACGCCTAGAGTGAATTTCTTCATAAAGGCGATTAATAAATCTTAGTCAATGATTAAATCAAACCTTTGGTTTATCCCTTAGGTGTAAATGGCTGTTCAGTAGTGTAAATTGCACTCCATGTAACAGACTGAAGCTCCTTAATCAGCTTTCAGTACATCTCCTTTACTGATCCTAACCGCTAAAGAGTATATTGCAATAGTACATATAAGAGAAATGTACAAATCTGATCTATATCATGCCACATAGATGAAAGTTTAGTCAGAAAATATACTACTGTGTTGTGTTTCTCATTGCGATGGCATCTTTGTTTTCTTTTCTTGATTTCCCTCAAGAGGTGTGGCAGAAATGTATACTCATTTCTTCAGGGTTTTGATCTCAGTTTATCATAGATTTAAAAAAAAATAAAGTTTACTTTTTGCTTTGACAGATCAGTGTGAACTGACTCTGTGCGCCATCTGTTACTGTTCATTGGAAGTGGCTCTTGTCTCTTTCCATCATTCCTTGCGGTATCCCTATGGTGATTGTGGTTTTTAAAAAACCCAAAATAAATGACAAAAAAAAAAAAAGAATCAAAGCAATACAGGAAGAAAAAGCGCACGCTCTTTGGGCGTGATCAGAAAATACACGTGTATTCCCTATTTCAGAAGGGGAATGCATACCGATGATCACAATAATTAATGCTGGGATTTACAGAGGCTTCTGGATATGTATAGGTTTTATTAAAGTGGTCATTTTGGGCAGTACTGTACAGGAAGAATTGGGGATGTCACTCCTTTAATCTCCCAGTTGTTCTCCCCCCCCCCCAAAAAAAAAAAAAAAGATAGTGTCAAATGATTGTGACCTCTGTACTATAGGGTGTAGTTATCAATGTGGGCTACTGTTAAGACATGTTATTTACCACAAACTCATGCTGTTTTACCACAGGCCCCATTTAATGCAATGAGACCTAGTTACTGATAACTGGGGTTAACAGTAAAATAGCACATCTTAATGGTAGCCCATGTTGATAACTTCTCTCCTTAATTTGGAGAATTTAGATATGTAGGTATCCAAAATGACACACAAACATGTCTATGTGTTGACACTTGGACATCTAGGTTCTGAAATGCAAACTTACATGGTGGGTAAGTGCCAACACATAGATAAGTATGTTGCTGATCTGCGTCTATTGGTGTTTTAGATGTTGGTGATTGTAAAATGGTTGCTCCCGCTGCACATAGCCAATACACATATACAGTGGTGGAAATAAGTATTTGATCCCTTGCTGATTTTGTAAGTTTGCCCACTGACAAAGACATGAGCAGCCCATAATTGAAGGGTAGGTTATTGGTAACAGTGAGAGATAGCACATCACAAATTAAATCCGGAAAATCACATTGTGGAAAGTATATGAATTTATTTGCATTCTGCAGAGGGAAATAAGTATTTAATCCCTCTGGCAAACAAGACCTAATACTTGGTGGCAAAACCCTTGTTGGCAAGCACAGCGGTCAGACGTCTTCTGTAGTTGATGATGAGGTTTGCACACATGTCAGGAGGAATTTTGGTCCACTCCTCTTTGCAGATCATCTCTAAATCATTAAGAGTTCTGGGCTGTCGCTTGGCAACTCGCAGCTTCAGCTCCCTCCATAAGTTTTCAATGGGATTAAGGTCTGGTGACTGGCTAGGCCACTCCATGACCCTAATGTGCTTCTTCCTGAGCCACTCCTTTGTTGCCTTGGCTGTATGTTTTGGGTCATTGTCGTGCTGGAAGACCCAGCCACGACCCATTTTAAGGCCCTGGCGGAGGGAAGGAGGTTGTCACTCAGAATTGTTCGGTACATGGCCCCATCCATTCTCCCATTGATGCGGTGAAGTAGTCCTGTGCCCTTAGCAGAGAAACACCCCCAAAACATAACATTTCCACCTCCATGCTTGACAGTGGGGACGGTGTTCTTTGGGTCATAGGCAGCATTTCTCTTCCTCCAAACACGGCGAGTTGAGTTCATGCCAAAGAGCTCAATTTTTGTCTCATCTGACCACAGCACCTTCTCCCAATCACTCTCGGCATCATCCAGGTGTTCACTGGCAAACTTCAGACGGGCCGTCACATGTGCCTTCCGGAGCAGGGGGACCTTGCGGGCACTGCAGGATTGCAATCCGTTATGTCGTAATGTGTTACCAATGGTTTTCGTGGTGACAGTGGTCCCAGCTGCCTTGAGATCATTGACAAGTTCCCCCCTTGTAGTTGTAGGCTGATTTCTAACCTTCCTCATGATCAAGGATACCCCACGAGGTGAGATTTTGCGTGGAGCCCCAGATCTTTGTCGATTGACAGTCATTTTGTACTTCTTCCATTTTCTTACTATGGCACCAACAGTTGTCTCCTTCTCGCCCAGCGTCTTACTGATGGTTTTGTAGCCCATTCCAGCCTTGTGCAGGTGTATGATCTTGTCCCTGACATCCTTAGACAGCTCCTTACTCTTGGCCATTTTGTAGAGGTTAGAGTCTGACTGATTCACTGAGTCTGTAGACAGGTGTCTTTCATACAGGTGACCATTGCCGACAGCTGTCTGTCATGCAGGTAACGAGTTGATTTGGAGCATCTACCTGGTCTGTAGGGGCCAGATATCTTACTGGTTGGTGGGGGATCAAATACTTATTTCCCTCTGCAGAATGCAAATAAATTCATATACTTTCCACAATGTGATTTTCCGGATTTAATTTGTGATGTGCTATCTCTCACTGTTACCAATAACCTACCCTTCAATTATGGGCTGCTCATGTCTTTGTCAGTGGGCAAACTTACAAAATCAGCAAGGGATCAAATACTTATTTCCACCACTGTATGTCCATTGCTGAATGTATTTTAGAAAAGGCTCTACATCGGCCATTTTGAAAGATGGTGGAGCAGGATCCAAGATGGCTGCCACAGATTAGATGCTAAATCAAATTAGCTTCAGAACTTAGTACAAGAACAGTACTGGGCAGACTTCTACTGTCTGTGCCCTGAGAAAGGCAAGGACAAATGAAACTCGGGTATACATATAAAGTATCACATACCATGTAAAATGAGTTTATCTTGTTGGGCAGACTGGATGGACCGTACAGGTCTTTATCTGCTGTCATTTACTATGTAAATTGTATAGACACCTCTTTATGTACAGGGATATCATGTTAACTATTAACATACAATTCCGGCAGCTACAAATTCTCAGATTTTTAAATCACTTCTAATATGTCACTGTATATTCAATCATCTCATCATAAGCAAAACCTTTTATAGACTTTCATAGTATGGAAGACTCAGAGCATTTCTCTCTCTCTTTTTTTTTTATATGCAACAGCTGCCTAATCGTCATCAATCTTGTTTTTATGGTTTTTCTTCAATCAAATTACTTCAGTGTCTGTAATTCAAAGCTGTGTACTTAACTTTAGCAATGCTGCTATCATTCAGACTTGCTGCCGACATGGCCAAGTTTCGAATCTTCTTCGGGGTAGCAGTCTGCTATGATAGAAAATAGAAACAGTTAAAAAAAATAACTTCCAAATGAGAAAAATATCTTCTAAAGAGTGACAAACACTCACATTATTGAACCAGCAACCTTCTTCGCTAGCAGCTAAGATGGCGGTGGCATCTATCCGCCACTCTTAAATATGCAAAATTTTATTTATCACGTGATCATTATGACAAAATACTATTGGTGAACACAGTCCCGAACTTAGATCAAACAAGAGACCACCATTAGATTAGATGCTAGCATGGACATAGTAACATAGTAGATGACGGCAGAAAAAGACCTGCACGGTCAATCCAGTCTGCCCAACAAGATAACTCATATGTGCTACTTTTTGTGTATACCCTACTTTGATTTGTACCTATGCTCTTCAGGTAAGTCTGCCCAGCACTATCCCCACCTCCCAACCACCAGCCCCGCCTCCCAACCACTGGCTCTGGCACAGACCGTATAAGTCTGCCCAGCACTATCCCCGCCTCCCAACCACCAGCCCCGCCTCCCAACCACCGGCTCTGGCACAGACCATATAAGTCTGCCCAGCACTATCCCCGCCTCCCAACCACCAGTCCCTACCTAATCTCGGTGAGATGGGGAGAGACAAAACTTCAAGTCAACCAGTCTGGTCCTTGAAGGTTCCTGCTACTGGGTCTATTGACACCTTTGTGACATAAGTGGTTAATATGAGGCTGGTTGAAACAGTCCCACTGGAAATCCCAGTAGTTGGAGGAGAGGAAAGTATTCCTGGGAATGAAACATCTCTAAGCCTAGACTCGATAGCCCCTCCTCTGCAGCCTTGTGCGGCCAGTTCTGGAGAATGAATTTATTTAACTGGCACTATCAGTAGGCAGAACCTACTGGGTGACTCTGCTGCAGCATCAGAGGCGGCAGCTTTACCATACGATCTTTGAGGAGTGTATTTCCCCGTGGTTCTGATGGTGCCAGTAAAAGAGAATTGGTAAGAAGGATTGTAGAAGAACCTGCTGCTTCCATGGCTTTGAGTAAACCTTTAGAGCGGTACTTAGAGTGATAGGAAAGGATGAAACCAATATAGCAACTAATTATACTGTATTTCCTTTATAACATATCAAAAGTTTGTCAGATAACAGACATCTCATACAAAAGTAAAAAAATATGGAAGGAAACAGCCTCAAGACCGCCCCAGATATTGCAAACCCTATGGAGCTGGAGTTGTCATCCTCTGCATAAAAAAACCTTCCTTATTTTACCATTATCATCTTTTATTCAATAGTCCAAAACTTTAAATACTTCAAAAATACTGTGATAATCCAAAAAATCCTTAAAGAGATCCTCTGTCTGCTTCAAGATGTCATGAAGCTTGATCAATCAATTTCTATATTTCCTCGAGTCCTACAGTGACTGTCGATGATGGCCAACATTTCGCAAGGCTTCTTCAGGATATAGTTACCTGGGAGTTACAGGCACCCTTCCATTTGTTACTTTTGTATGAAATGTCAGAAACAAATTGGGAGCCCTTTTACTAAGCCACGTAGGTGCCTACATGTGTCCAACGCGTGTCAATTTCGAATTACTGCCCGGCTACCACGTGGCCCGGGTGGTAATTTCATTTTTTACACGCGTCCCTTACACGCGTTGGAAAATAGTTTTTATTTTCTGGTGTGTGGCACTAACCGGGCAGTAAAAGGCGTTGTACGTGCGTTGACCATTACCGCCCGGTTAACGCTTGAGACCTTACAGCTAAGTGAATGTGTGGTGTTAAGGTCTCAGACCCAATATGGATGCGCGCCAGTTTTCATTTTGCCACATGTCCATTTTTGGCCAAAAAAGCATTTTGTACAGGTGCGCTGAAAAATGGATCTGCACGCGTCCAAAACACGCGCCTACACTTGTGCAGGCCATTTTTCAGCGCACCTTAGTAAAAGGAGCCCATGATGTGCTATATCAGATTTGGCTAAAGCTATCCTCCCAACTGTTCATGGCTTATCTAAGCAAATGAACTTTATAGAAAATTGGGACAATGTGAATCAGAACTGTTAGAACTAAAAACTGAATCTAGAAATTCTTCAACATTGGTGCAAACTTTGGCCCAGGTACAGAAGGTACAAACAATGATTGCAGCGGCCTAAAATGCAAATCTACCTACGCATCCACCTTCTCATTCATAGGCCCACAGCTTTGGAATGCACTACCCAAAATCTTAAAATCAACTCAGAATCATCTAAATTTCAGAAAATTATTGAAGACCACCTTGTTGAAGAAGGCTTACCTTCCAGACTCAACCTAAATTACCTCTTCTTGGTATCAGCAAAATTCATTGACCCTTTTATCTTGTATTATCTTATTATCTTTGCTGTTTTATATGATACCTATTTGATTACTATCTTACTATTACATTGTTTAATTGTACTTTTCTGAACTGTAGCCTACCTACGGTTATGTGTAAGCCACATTGAGCCTACAACTAGTGGGAAAATGTGGGATATAAATGTGTTAAATAAATAAATTTAACTGGGATACACGCAAAAATTGAAAATGATTAAAATCCAGCAAGATGTACTAATTTAAGATTGGTGAATTTCCCTCGAGATAAGAAAGTTTCATTGAAAGGTATGGTTGAACAATATTTCTTGGAAAATTTACAACTAAATAAAGAGCAACTACCAATGATTGTGAAGCTGCACTGTCTCCCCTCAAAGAAGAGAGGAGTACAATTGCAAACCTAGGGATACTATGGTGAATTCTCTAGAACCTTTTTTGGAAGCAACGAGGTTTGCAGAAGCAAGGCTTTCAGGTACAAGGCTCACAGGAACACGGTTAAGCAGAAACAAGGCTACACAGGGGCAAGGCTTCAGGAACAAGGTTCAGAAACAAGACACACAGGAACAAAGATTCAGGGACATGACTCACAGGAACAAAGCTAGGCAGGAAACAAGGCATACAGGAATAAGGCTTCAGGGACAAGACACACAGGAACAAGGCTAAGCAGAAACTGCATCCAAACAAGAAACACAAAGACAAAGCTAAGAGACCTCTTGCAAAGGCAAAGCATGAAAGTCACAGAATTCCTTGTAAAGGTCCTCACTGACCTTTGTGTAGAACGTCTGGTGCCCTGGAATGAAGCTTGGACGCAGGAACACCAGAGTAAGACTTGAATAGACTCTGGGGTGAGGCTTGGATGCAGGAACACCAGAGTGAGTCATGGATAACAGGGAAACAGGAAGCAGATGCATCAATGCAAGGACAAGGCAGTCCGGAGAAGCCGCAGAGCCTGACCACTGGAAAACAGGTTCATCTATCACCTCCTCCAAAAAAATTAACTTTTTAGGTTTGTTTATTTATTAGGATTTGTTTACTGCCTTTTTTTTAAAAATATTCAAACCGAATAATAAGTTGGACGTAGGCAAAAGACAATTACAGCAGCAAAAATACTCAAATAACAATACATGGTATTGTCAACGCAATACACAATAAAACATATTTTTAGGCTACTTTTTAGGGTTTCGCCTTAGGAAGCTACTCCAGGTGATTCAGTCCTGTACACAGCGACAGGTGGCACATGCTAGGTGCGGCTGCTTGTTTCTGTTGCTTGTATGAGTGATCTCTTTCCTGTTTTAAATGGAGGAGTGTGGTAGCCGTGTTAGTCCACTCTTAAGGTTATCAATAGAAATCAAACAAAATAAAACATGGAAAAGAAAATAAGATGATACCTTTTTTATTGGACATAACTTAATACATTTCTTGATTAGCTTTCGAAGGTTGCCCTTCTTCCTCAGATCGGAAATAAGCAAATGTGCTAGCTGACAGTGTATATAAGTGAAAACATTCAAGCATTACTATGACAGTAAAATAGATACTATTGGAGATTCTACATGGAATGTTGCTACCATTGGAGATTCTACATGGAATGTTGCTATTCCACTAGCAACATTCCATGTAGAAGGCTGTGCAGGCTTCTGTTTCTGTGAGTCTGACGTCCTGCACGTACGTGCAGGACGTCAGACTCACAGAAGCAGAAGCCTGCGCGGCCACATTGGTGATCTACAAGGGCCGACTTCTACATGGAATGTTGCTAGTAGAATAGCAACATTCCATGTAGAATCTATAGAAATCAAACAAAATAAAACATGGAAAAGAAAATAAGATGATACCTTTTTTATTGGACATAACTTAATACATTTCTTGATTAGCTTTCGAAGGTTGCCCTTCTTCCTCAGATCGGAAATAAGCAAATGTGCTAGCTGACAATGTATATAAGTGAAAACATTCAAGCATTACTATGACAGTCTGACAGGGTGGGAAGGTGGGGGTGGGTAGGAGGTATGCATGGGGACATCAAAGCATATCATTGATATTCTAACAGGGTGGGTGTGGATAGGTGAGGGGTGGGGTGATCAACAGAGACATACAGCTTTATGGTTTATAATGGGCTAGGAACCCCAGATCCTTGTTAAGTCCTTTCTGTTGGGTGTTAAAATATTCAATCATTCTGACTTCAAAGGTCTTACCTTCTTGTATGGTTTTAAAGTTACCTTTCAGTATTCTCACTGAAATCACTGGTACAGTGTCCTGGTCCTGTAAAATGTTGACCAACAGGCGTGGGATTATTCTACTAGCAACATTCCATGTAGAAGTCGGCCCTTGTAGATCACCAATGTGGCCGCGCAGGCTTCTGGTTCTGTGAGTCTGACGTCCTGCACATACGTGCAGGACGTCAGACTCACAGAATCAGAAGCCTGCGCAGCCTTCTACATGGAATGTTGCTAGTGGAATAGCAACATTCCATGTAGAATCTCCAATAGTAGCAACATTCCATGTAGAATCTCCATTAGTATCTATTTTACTGTCATAGTAATGCTTGAATGTTTTCACTTATATACACTGTCAGCTAGCACATTTGCTTATTTCCGATCTGAGGAAGAAGGGCAACCTTCGAAAGCTAATCAAGAAATGTATTAAGTTATGTCCAATAAAAAAGGTATCATCTTATTTTCTTTTCCATGTTTCATTTTGTTTGATTTCTATTGATAACCTGTTTTAAATGGCATTCCTTAAACCCCTTTGACTTGTGATTCAGTAACAGCGGTATATCACGACTTAAATAAACATAAACATGAACATACGGTGTAGGCAAAGGTGGAACACATGGATAGTTAAGATTTGTACTAACCCTCGGGAAGTGTACCCAAGAATAAATTTGATAATTGATGGTGTGCATAGTGTGTTGCAGTGACATAGTCGTGGGAGGCCTTTGGGGCTTAAACCCCTTCCCCCTCCACAAACAAAGTACCTGTTGATGGCTGGGGGGGGGGGGGGGGGGGGGGATGCTCAGTCCCCACCAGGCGATAAGATTCACTGCCTTTTTTCCAGCTACCAGCACAGGCACTCTTTGCACATGCTCAGTTCGTACACAAACTGAGTATGCGCGAGGCATGCCAGCATCGACGACTGGAAAGGAGGCTGCCAGTCTCTTTGCTGCTGAAGCAGCAACGGGGTAGTTCCGGACAGCAGGCCAGCAAAGGTAAAATTATTAACATGGGAGGGAGGGGAATAGAGAGAAAATATATGCCCCCCCAGTCTACTCGTGGGCACCTCCCAAAACCAGTGGCGTACCAAGGGGGGGCGGTCCGCCCCAGGTGCACGCCTCTGGGGGGGGGGGGGTGCCACGCGTCTGTCAGCAACGCTCGTTCCCTGCTCCCTCTGCCCCAGAACGGGTTACTTCCTGTTCCGGGGCAGAGGGAGCAGGGAACGAGCAAATCCGACAGGTGCGTGGCACCCCCCCTGCAGGTAAAAATGCACGGGGGGTGTTGTTTTGCCGGGGGGGGGGAGGTGTTCGTCGTTTCAGCGGGGGAGGTGTCCTTTCGCCGGGAGTGGGGAGGTCGCACTGCACCCGGGGGGGGAGGGGGCGCATCGGCGATCTGCCCCGGGTGTCAGCCACCCTAGGAACGCCACTGTCCAAAACTGAATTCTGGCTACGCCCCTGGTTTGTTGTACTCTGGAAATCCATATTGCCCGGAGGAGGCTTCCCATTCTGTTGTACAGACAGCTTGTCTACAGAGGAGCGGGAGATAGAATCTTTTATCCATGTGTAGATGAATGGTGTTGCTTTAGTGAAGTGAAAAAAGGTAAATCGTGAGGGAAAGGAAAGCCTGCTGCCCTTACGAGGGAGCCTGATTTTTCAGGAATTCTTTGCATGCCAAGCATCTGTTATTAACGTCAGTCATATGGGATTTGTGAATTAATAGTTTGCATTTTCTTTTTGTTTCATCTGGTGTGACAGGAAATAAACAGGAAATCCTGATGAGAGTATCTTATAATATTTGATGTGAAAATATAGATGATTTGGGAATGCTACGTGGTGCCTTGGCCACTTGAGACTAGAATTAAAATTGGCTTTCTTCTGTGCAGTCTTTGTTGTTCTCAGCCTGCTGCTTGAAGCAACACACCTTGTATTGTATCACAGAATGAACAAAGCATTTGGAGCGTTTGCTTATAATAGGTCCAGGACTAGAACAGCTGGATTGTTCCATGCTATATTTTACCATCATGTCATCAACTGCTTCAAAACTCATATCAAGAGTGGTGGAGTAGTCTAACAGTGGGCTGAGAACCATGGAAGCCAGGGTTCAAATCCAACTATTGCTCCTTGTGACTTTGAGCAAGTCACTTAACCTTCCGTTGCCTCAGGTACAAACTTACCCCTAGATATTCAGAGCAATTTAACCGGGCAGGAGAGGCTTCTGCCTGGTTAAATCACTAATGACTACCTAAGTGCTGATTTTGCAGTGCCCCCTCCCTCCCCCGCGATCCCAATTCCACTCGATCCCAATCCCACTTCCGCACACCCCTGATATGAAGAAGGGCTGACCAAGCCTTCCCCATCCCCTAGGTCCTTCGGGCCTACCTAGTAGAGTCCTGGTGGTCTAGTCAGGTCCAAAGGGCAGGAGTGATGCCCACTCACGCCAGCCTATAGCAGCTCCGTTTACGAAATGACTGCTGTGACCTCTAGTGGCAGTCTCGCAGTACTCGCTAGTACAGTAATGTTCAGAAATCTCAGTGAAAACACAGGTGGTCATGTAGCTGGATCTGACTGACAAGCTGCCAAAGTTCAAGGGGGGGTATCGGAGGCGTAGCGAAGGCGGGACTTGGACGTGCCTAACACTTGGACGTCCTTGACCCATAATGGAAAAAAGAAGGACGTCCTTGACAAACACTTGGACGTTTTCACTTGAATAAGGGAATTGATCTGAGGGAGAAAAGTGAGATGGGAATCAAATTGTAAGGAAGAGAAACCGCATCCAGTTGCAATGGTGAGGGGCAAGCCGCACAGGGGTTTGGGAAAATAATAGATTCAAATTTTGTAGCTTTTGAGTTCAACCATTTAGATACAGCATTTAAGCAGTGATTGTAGGGAGAAGTATCAGCCAAGGACAAAGATTCATAGAGAAGGATCTGAATCAGCATAACAGTAAGAACTACTACCTAGAGACTGAATGGGCAAGGAAAATATCTATATAAATAAAATCCCCCTCAGACATTCTGAATCCCCCTCAGACGTTCTGAAGCTCACCTCACTCCAACTGTGGCTCCTGACCTAGGCTATTTGGACTCCCGCACTCAGCCACGCCCATCTGCGCCCTAGGCCACGCCCCATCTGGACATAAAAACCACTCTCAACGTTCCATTGACCACTGACGTCAATGAAGCCAGTTCGTTTGTTCGAAGCTCTGTAGCACAGTCTGTGGGCCCCGCCCTCGCGTCAAACGTAATGACGTTGAGGGCGGAGCACATTCAAGGAGCCAATCAGTAGCCGAAATCAGGAGAGAGGGCGGAACGACGAAGAGGAGGCGGGTTCGAAGCTCTGTAGCACAGTCTGTGGGCCCCGCCCTCGCGTCAAACGTCATGACGTTGAGGGCGGAGCACATTCAAGGAGCCAATCAGTAGCCGAAAGCAGGAGAGAGGGCGGAATGACGAAGAGGAGGCGGGAGAGAGGGCGCAATGTGGAAGAGGAGGCGGCCCGGCAGCGCTTCTACACACTACGAGGAAAACCTGGCTAGCGCCCGTTTCATTTCTTTCCGAAACGGGCCTTTTTTACTAGTTACATATAAAACAGTTGAGGAAAAAAGAAGAGGAGTCTGTCATAGTAACATAGTAACATAGTAGATGACGGCAGAAAAAGACCTGCACGATCCATCTAGTCTGCCCAAGAAGATAAATTCATATGTGCTACTTTTTTATTTGTACTGTCCTCTTCAGGGCACAGACCGTATAAGTCTGGCCAGCACTATCCCCGCCTCCCAACCACCAACCCCGCCTCCCACCTTCAGCTCTGGCACAGACTGTATAAGTCTGCCCAGCACTATCCTCGCCTCCTAACTACCAGTCCCACCTCCCACCACCAGCTCTGGCACAGACCGTATAAGTCTGCCCAGCACTAGCCCCGCCTCCCAACCACCAGCTCTGCCACCCATTCTAGGCTAAGCTCCTGAGGATCCCTTCCTTCTGCACAGGATTCCTTTATGTTTATCCCACGCATGTTTGAATTCCGTTACCATTTTCATCTCCACCACCTTCCGCGGGAGGGCATTCCAAGCATCCACCACCCTCTCTCCGTGAAAAAATACTTCCTGACATTCTTCTTGAGTCTGCCCCCCTTCAATCTCATTTCATGTCCTCTCGTTCTACCGCCTTCCCATCTCCGGAAAAGGTTTGTTTGCGGATTAATACCTTTCAAATATTTGAACGTCTGTATCATATCACCCCTGTTCCTCCTTTCCTCCAGGGTATACATGTTCAGGTCCGCAAGTCTGTCCTCATAAGTTTATTCCAATTCTTTTAAATTTCTGCCAAAAACTGAGAACCCAATGACCCCATGTCAATATATATTTTCCCATGCAACCCCCCTACACTAACAATTGCGTCGCAGGTGTCCAAGGAACTTTAATTCAAAAATCTTCAGGAACATTAAAAGAGACCCGATTCATGTTTCAGTAATACTGGCCTGCATCAGGGATCAAAAAAGATACAGAAATTACATAAACATACATTAAAAAAATATATATATATATAAACATACATAAAATACTAGGAATTAAATAATAAAAATAATAATGAACAATATGTGAGCAGTTTTTACAAAAATGATTGATTAATTGTATTTAAGAGGTACATAAAGAGCACATAAAATATAGAAAATATAGAAAAATATTAAACAAAGTGGGAGCTATGAGAAGAGGAATATAAAGAGGAAAGGATAAGAAGTGTTGAGGACTGTACCCGGAAACTGCGACTAGAGAGATAAGACTGAAATCATAAAAGAACAGTGTCAGTGATACCTAAAGAATGAAGACAAGAGAGAAGGGCAACCAGATCGAAAACAGAAGATAGGGAAGGGAAATGGAAATGGGACTTGATATACCGCCTTTCTGAGGTTTTTGCAATTACATTCAAAGCGGTTTACATATATTCAGGTACTTCTTTTGTACCAGGGGCAATGGAGGGTTAAGTGACTTGCCCAGAGTCGCAAGGAGCTGCAGTGGGAATCAAACTCAGTTCCCCAGAATCAGAGTCCGCTGCACTAACCACTGGGCTACTCCTCCACTAGGAACATTCCATGTAGAATCTCAAATAGTAGCAACAGAATCTCAAACAGTAGCCAACATTCCATGTAGAACCTTAGATAGTAGCAACATTCCATTTAGAATCTGAAATAAGGAAAGGGAAATGGGACTTGATATACCACCTCTCTGAGGTTTTTGCAACTACATTCAAAGCAGTTTACATATATTCAGGTACTTATTTTGTACCAGGGGCAATGGAGGGTTAAGTGACTTGCCCAGAGTCACAAGGAGCTGCAGTGGGAATCAAACTCAGTTTCCCAGGATCAAAGTCTGCTGTACTAACCACTAGGCTACTCCTCCACTAGCAACATTCCATGTAGAATCTCAAATAGTAGCAACAGAATCTCAAACAGTAGCCAACATTCCATGTAGAACCTTAGATAGTAGCAACATTCCATTTAGAATCTGAAATAAGGAAAGGGAAATGGGACTTGATATACCACCTTTCTGAGGTTTTTGCAACTACATTCAAAGCAGTTTACATATATTCAGGTACTTCTTTTGTACCAGGGGCAATGGAGGGTTAAGTGACTTGCCCAGAGTCACAAGGAGCTGCAGTGGGAATTGAACTCAGTTCCCCAGGATCAAAGTCCACTGCACTAACCACTAGGCTACTCCTCCACTCTAGAGAAACCAGAATTACCAAATGCGCCTGATCCAGGGTTCATCTATTCTTATTGTAAACAACGGTCAAAGGGATCTCAGTTCTATGATTACAGCAGAAATCAGCGTCACAAGGAGGAAGTACCAATGTTTTGTCCGGAAACAAGGTAGTTCATTGGAGATAAGATGTTCCAGGAACTTAGACATGACGGAAATATTAGAAATTGGCCTGTAGTTTGGATGGATCCAAGGGGTTAAGTTGAGATTTCTTAAGAGTAGGTACCTTGCCAGTAGAGAGGGTCTGTCCTGAATAATGGGATAATACAAAAGACCCAGAGAGGCAAATTTGCGAAGCAGTGGGGCAGGCAACAGATCCTGAGGTGAAAAAGTAATTCAGACTGTTGAAAAGTATTTCTCCAGGGTAGTAAGAGAGAGAGGATGGAAAAAAGACCAACGAGATTGCAGTAAGGCAGAAGTAGGTGGGTCTCGAGAAGATTGAAGGGAACAGTCAGACTTTGAGGTATTTGTTGGGGTGGTTAATGTGTTGTGACAAGACAGAAAGAGGCCAAGAGCAGCACATAATGAAGAAACCTTCACTTGCCATGCTGATGCTAAGGTGTGTGGAAGCAACAGCAGAAGTATCACATTCCAGGGATAAAATAGTACTCAGGACATGAAACAATTTTTGGAGCCTATATTGGATGCATTTAGAATAGCTTTCGAGTAAAAGCCACACGTGGCCAGTCACAGAGAGGTATTATAATGACAATAAGCTTCACAAAAAGAGGTAAGAAGCTCTGGGGAAGAATGTTTAGGCCACAGTATGCCAAACTTGTCGCTTGAGCAGCCTGAGTCCTGGATGGTACCAGAGGGCCCGTTTTTGGTAAGTACAGACTCTGGAGCAGGTTGGGGCAAGGTTATGGTAACATAGTAAATGATGGCAGATAAAGACCTGTATGGTCAATGCAGTCTGCACAATAAGATAAACCCATTACATATGGTATGAAGTGATACATCATATGTGTACCTGATCTTGATTTATCCTTTATACAATACTAAATTCCCATCTGCTGTAAAGATGTAACATACAGCGCTAACAAAAATCCTTTAACAAAAATATTCTTCATATATATAAATTATAAAATATTCTTCATATATATAAATTATATATAGGGATGTTCTCGTATGTTTTCTAGGGACAAACATAGACTCACTGGTCTTCAAAGTTGTCCAGGCATATAATCATAGCTCGACTCCACTGTTTTAAAGTAGTTGCCCCCAAGTGCCAAAAAACATTTTTTTGTGTATAATAATTCTGTAAACATCTCCCTTAACTTGCTAGATGAAATAAATGAAATGGGTCCCGACGTGGTCCATGTTTCGCTGGAGCTGTTTCAAGACACCCACTGTCAAAGAGCGAATTGTGTTCAAAATCTGCACCCTGGTTCATAAAATTATTCACGGCAAGGCCCCAGTCTACATGGCAGACCTTATAGACCTACCAACCAGGAACACAAAAAGGTCAGCACGCACATACCTAAATCTCCACTACCCTAGCTGGAAAGGACTAAAATATAAAACAACATGTGCATCCAGCTTCTCTTATATAAGCACACAAATATGGAATGCACTTCCAAACGTCGTGAAAACAATGCACGACCTAACAAACTTCCGGAAATCGTTAAAAACCAATCTGTTCACAAAGGCATACCAGGATGATCCAACCTAAACACCTGAACCCTGGAACACAATCGAAACTCTTACCAGAACTGGACAAAACTTAACTCTCTCTCCTTGAATACTTAATATATGTATTTCTCTTACCGGAATTGGCGATCGCCATCACGGTACTATGTAAGCCACATTGAGCCTGCAAATAGGTGGGAAAATGTGGGATACAAATGCAACAAATTTGCAAGTCTTTTAACTGAAAAACAGTCACCTTACCCCAAACCTGATCCTTTTTTATACACATAATTTCAGGCTCTTCAGTTAGATATTTGGCCCAAGGCAGAGGTGGGCAACCACTATCCTTAAGGGTCACAGCCCAGTTAGGTTTTCAAGATTTCCACAGGGAATATGCCTGATACTGATCTACATGTATTGCTTCCATTGTATGCAGATTGATTTCATGTGTATTCATTGTGGAAATCTTGACAACCCAACTGAGTTGTGGTCCTTGAGGACTGTGGTTGTCCACCCCTGATATAAGGCATCCACAATATTCCTATGGGCGCCTACACAGCACATGCTAATTTTTAGCACATGCTAAAGGACGCTAGCGCGCCTTTGTAAACAGGGCCCTAAATGTTAGTGAATAAATGTTGACAGCTAAATGCCAACTGTTGTAAATTTAGGGGTTCAGAGACCCCCAAGAAGGCTGAAGTGACCTTAAATCTGACTCCATCTCTAAATAGCATTAGTACTGGGGTAATCAAGGAGTTGTGAAGTTCTAAAAGGAATTGCCACTGAGAGAGACGTTAGGTCTAAGGGACCCGCATTAGTCTGCCTCTCAGCACTGGCAAGGAATAGATACCAGCCTTATGACAAACTGGATTTAGGCTACAGGTTATACAATGCAGTGAAAGATAGCCTGATACAGCAAAAGCATTTATACTTACAGCCTTTCATCATTAAGTGAAGCCCACAAATCATCATTTGGGATGAGGAGTTTATTTACCAAGATACAAGTCAAATCAGTGATTGACAACAGGCACGTACAATCAATTAATTATAGGAATATAATAATCCAGCTGCAAACAGGTGTTAATTCCTAATCTTTTATAATTTCTTTTACCAATTAGAGGTTTTACAAGGGAAAGCAATTAGGTAATTTGTCAATTCTGCTGGACACATTGGTTTCCCTTGGAGAGAGAGAGTGGCAACCCTTTTCTCTCTCTTAAACCAGGAAATACCCTGATTTTTATAGGTGCCCTCAGGATATGGGTAATATGACAGTAGATATACCTGATTGGATCTATGCTAATGTCATGGTTGTCACTGATTGGCTCATGCTAATGAGTAGCTTCTATCTTGCTAACATGGTTTTGTCTTTAGCTCGCTTGACCACAAATCTTAAGCAAGACCCTGCATCCAGCTACACCTTTCCTTTCTCACACCATGGCTGACCACAATCCTGCTCACAGGAAAGTCTCATTTCTCAACTTGTTTTTCTAACTTACATTAGAGAAAATTCCACTTTGTAACAGATACGGCTTCCATTTTGTGCTGGAATCCTCCATTTTGTTTCCATATCTATTGACCTAACTTTTCCTAATTTAGCTTATTTAGGCCTCAATCCGGGCTACAAACTAGGCCATACTTTTCCAGTAAGCTCCCAGTTATGTCAGCCATCAGATTTCTGACTCAGCCAAGGTCTGTAATAGCCTGAGCTCTATGACTGGGCCCACCACCATTCCAGTGGGGAGGGTCTCTGGCTGTACCATAATTATACACAACTTAGGCTCTATTATATGGAATCTGGGTGCCCAGATCTGTTATAGAATACTGTCTTAGCACACAGATTTAGGGTGCCTAATTTTTGCCCCCTTGTCTCATCAGTGAGAACTGCATTGGGTCCTTGACCCATGCCCAGCTTGTAGATATATTCAGTTCCTCCTTAAAAGAAGTTCCATATGCCCGGCTGCTTGAAGCATCCTGCAGTTTGTCTTTTATTGAAAAAAACCCATATGTGCCTTAATAAAATAGCCTCCCTGAAAGCTTCTTGCACCTACTTCTAGGCAGTATCTCTGTGCGTGCATGTGCCAGTAGAAATCAGTATGTATTTTTTTATGAAATATGTGCATAAATGCCTATTCTTCATCCCTGGGAACATCTAACACCTCTCCGGTACTATGTAAGCCACATTGAGCCTACAAATAGGTGGGAAAATGTGGGATATAAATGTAACAAATAAATAAATAAATACATCTACGTGTCTATAGTATTCTGAGCACCAGTTCTCAAAAGGGACACCTGGATTCCATTACGCAATGCTGGCGTAACCTGGCACTTGCACTTTTACCAGTCATAGACCTGTCATAACTTTGTGCACCTAAATGCAGCCAAGGCACACGGGCATAACTGTATAGCTGACCTGCAAAAGTGCCAGTTTTCTTTTTAATTCATTCACACAAGTGGTGCATAATTATGGGCACTCAGTTAAAGAATTACTTGATTGAGCTTGTAAAACATCGTTCTACATGCCAAAGTTGCTTAATGGAAATGCTGTGCATTCCACGCCATGTCTGTCTACCCCAATGAACCGCAGCGTTCAAGAGAGAACCATATGGCACCATCTTCTTAAGCCAGTCTGAAGTTTCTGATCATAATTGAGTTGGCGCAAAAGCGCTGGTAATTCGTATCCAATGGGATTCACGCCTGAAGAAATGAGTACTATAGCTTTAAGATAAGGTAATCTGGGCTCTTTCCTTGCACAAACAAGATCGATTTTGAGCAGGCTCCTACTGTTAGCTTTTTTATCTTCTAGGAACGATTCTCACGCTTAAAATAGACCAACATTTTCTTGCTAAACAGCGTGGGGTGTTTTTTTTTTCACGTTCCCAAAATCCACCAAAACTGAAGAAAAATCCAAGTGACTGTTCTTAGCAGCTGTGTGGCCTGGAGTTCACTGGGGGAAGCTGGCTTCCTGCGGTCTCTATTCAGTACCTGCTTCAAAGGCAGCCTAGCTCGCTTATAGTTTGCAGGCCAGGTAGGGTGCCATTGTGCTCAGTCTGTGAGGATTAGTATCAAAGCTGCAGCAACCAGGCCCTTGGTCTCCGGCTGCCATTCAGCCCTAGCGGGGAGAGGCTAACACTGGCCAAGGTCACAGTATCCAGTGTGGTGGGGACTGGGAAAGGTTCCTAAGAATTGAATGCTTTTTATGAAATCATGGCGCAAGCTTTCAGCCCAGCAGGTTTTCTCCTGGAACACGTACATCTGTTTGTGTTGGTGTATCGTAGCTGACAACATGAGAATTCGGCTTTGGTTTTATGTAATTATATTTTTAAGAAAAGGACAACTGTACATCACACAATACAGATGAGTACTGAGCTTTTGTTTCGGAGTTTATAAAGCGATGTTAAATTGAGATCATTGATGCCTTTTTCCTTCCATTTCTAGACATAAGCGAAGAGCAGATCAGACCGACTTTATATTAACCATTTGTAATCCTTACTGCTGCTGATTAACAGCCGCAGTATTCTTTGGGAAAATAGATAATGAGTAATTCTTGGGGCTTAGACGTTACGGAGAAATTGATGAAGGAGGTAGAAAATTTGCTTAGCGTTTTTTAAAAAAAATGATGCAATTGGTTAGAGTAAATATATTTCAGTACAGCGTTAATATTAGAAAACATATGAGGTAGCAGTGACGTAAAAGTGTTGGCAATCTGATCGAACTAATGTGAAAAAATTAAGCTGTGGATGAGTTGTCATGACGACAGGGATGTTCAAATTGATGAACTGTACTTCCCTCATTGTCCAATCAGATAGTAGAGCTGAAGCTGGAGCATGAACAGGAGAAGACGCACCTCTTCGAGCAGCACAACACGGAGAAGGACAACCTAGTCCGAGACCATGAACGAGAAATTGAGAAACTGGACAAGCAATTCCGCATTGCCATGGAGGAGAATGAAAACAAAACTAAGGCTTGGAGGAAACAAGATTGCCAGGTAATTTCAACATCGTCTTGTAAGAATCATAGTTCCATTTAAAAAAAAAATATATATATATGTATATATACACACATATATATAATGTGTTTTTAATGTATATTATGACTTGTTGATGTACGCAGTTTGATCGGTTGCAAAACTCATATAAATGCAACATTTGTTTTGTCTTTCCCCTCCCGTAATAGGGCTGACTGAGGCTTATGCTGCAAAAACCGCAGGTAGCCAGATTAAAAATCCCATGGTGCGCTATAACTTTGGCCTCTTATTTATAATCTTGCCTCATTTTCTTTCATGATGGATTTGTTAAAGAAAAAAAGGTATTTCCTTCGTTTCACCTCCCCCCCTCAATACACACTGACTCACACACACAGATAAATAAATATAGATATAGATATAGATTTATATTCCATAGTTCTTTATGAAGCATATTTGGTTCACTTGTCTTTATTTGCCATTAAAGCTCTGCAGGTAGCCATAAAGTAGGGCTCTTTCATCTCTCACCTTATTTTTCATTTATTTTATTTTCTCTCGCAGAATCTCTGGTCTCGATTAGTTCTAGATAAAAGACATTTTATTTAATTTTATTTTGCACACTCACAGATGTATTTTTATACAAATACAGAGATATATCCACCCCTTTCATCCTCTATCTCTACGGTCACTGTTGGAAGCCATTTGGCAGAATAACCCCCAGCTGTGGTCGTATTTGACTCTTCAGACTTACAGATGAAATGTATTTTGTCAGCATGGAAAATGATTTTTAGTAGTTTATCGCTTGAAAAACATTCTGCTGCTGTTTTCTTTCTTTTTTTCCGTTTGCTTTGCCTGGGAAGGTGTAGCAGCTACATATGGCCTGCAATAAATCCACTTCAAAATGGACCTCGCTCCTAAAATTATAAACGTAGTAGAGAGCTTATACGAAGAAACAAAACAAAAGTCTCCTTTTTGATATCGACCATCGGTAACATTTTCCGAGACACACATTTTATGTCTATATGGAGGCATTTTGTGTCTCAAGACCATAGATTTTCTCGCCACACCTTTCTAATGCATCCCACCCATCTTTGTTAAATTTAAGCTTAGCCGTGCCATGATGTCAGCAGAAGCAATGAATGCTTTACTGGTCATTATCACATTTTTATTGTGGCATAACACAGAAGAGACAAAAAAAACCTAACAAAAAACGTCTATTACGGTTGATTGTGTCAAACCAGATTAGCGCTTTAATCGAGCTGTACGCTGTTATTTGCAAGAAAAGAATATTTTCATCAGTGAGCATGCGCAGTGTTAAGGATCCCAGGCAGTTGCCATGGAAGTAAATTTCACGCTCTTGACTTGCATAGGTGGATCAAAAAGCTACGATTTCGTCTGCAGTGAAATAAAATCCCAGATTGGTTAACCGAGAGGGGAGGAGCAAGAGAGTGTTTAAAGAGAGGGAAAAGGATGAAAGGAGTTCTTCTGTGTGCAGAGGATCCATCATTCTGATTTGATTGATATTCCATTCCATGCTAGAGGCATGTGCTTAATGTAGACTGTCCAGATTTGAGTAAAACTTTCAATTATTCTCGGTCCACGTGTTCATGGTTTCCACAATATGTCATCTGGTCCTTCCACAATTAAAGGCCTACAGTTAAATTTTCCTCTTTCTATTTACGGTGTCGTCATCTCAATTACTGTTGCCAGTTTTAGCAAAGGGATTACATTTCTTGTATTCTTCATAAGGGATTTATGCATCTTCATCTGGAAAAAAAGGTGGGAAGCTTTCAACCGAGGGAGCAATATTCAAACTGCAGACATTTGTGAAAACTCCACGGATGCTTCTCATCCAACGGGCCTTACACCATTAGTCAAAGCAAAATTGTTTGGGTAGTATTGCTTTGTAGCCTCTGGAAAAAGTACGTGCAGATATTTGAATCCGCTTTTAATGTGAATGTTTTTCCAGTTAATGCATACAGTTTTGAAAATCCAAATCTGCCCACATCGTTGCCTTCTCCTGATGTAAGCTGGCTAACCGAAACAACTCCAGACAATTTGGACAAAATGGGGCTCTAATAGAGCATCATGGTAGGCTGTCAGTGGGACACGTTCTTGGCATGCTTGGGATAGATAGACAAGAAGGCTTGAATAGTTGAATAAAGACATTGGAAAAGGGGAGGGGGAAAGGAGAGAAGTTGACGTTGAGTTGTAGCTGAAGACTTCGTATGTACATTCACCAAAAGTTGATGAATCTCAGTAAGGCAGAGTGGATGAGCCATTTTGGTCTTCATCTGCCGTCAATTTTGTAAATTTCTGCCCGTACTGAGAGCGGACAATTTTCAAAGAGCATGTACAGAAATAAACATAGTTTAGCCAGTGGAAATGGCTTTGAAATTTGTCCTCAAACTGCATATTCCTGTCAATTTATTTATGTTGTGTTTTTTTCAACCATATGGGACCTTAATGTGCTTTGTGGTCTTAATATTTCGAGCCAATTGCACCAGGCCAACATGGAAGCTCTTCCGGTGCAATGATACCGCACAGCAGTTTGTGAAAATGTGGGGAACGATGTTATTACGAAGCAGGAGTAAATGGTTAAAATGATTCAGAAGAACATAAACCCCTCATTCTACAACTTGGCACATAAATTTCAGCGCCATTTACATACTTAAATTTATAGAATATTAGCACTTACACAGGTTAAGTGTACACATGAGCGCTCAGCATTATTCTATAAATGACACGCTCAACTCACTTAGCACGTAAATGCACGGCAGCGTTCCCAGGGGAGGAGTATCGGCAGGACATGGACAGGTACATCTACATGTGTAAGTTACCCGCTAAAGTGCCACATTTAGGTGTTCACACATTTATGCCTACTATTGACATGGTGCAAGTGGACACCCCTAAACGTAGGTGCGTTGATGCGAAATTGCACTACTATTCTATAACGGAATCTTGGCGCCCACATGCAGTTATGGAATTAGCACTGCCGTAGGCTGTAGTTCACGGTAAACATGCAGTCATTAAGGGCTGCAGGATAAAGAAAGGACTTTAGCAACAAAATTAACTCATACAGTATCAGTGACAGCTAATCCGCAGAAATGCAGAAAAGCTAACAGCCTGGGCGTAAGAAATTTACCACCGGATCTGAGGTGGCGTAGAAAGATTAGGGAGAGCCCCCCCCCCCCCTCCACACAAATCCCCTGCCCCCCAGTAGCTTTCTACATTGTTTTCTGGTAGTCTAGTGCCTCTCCCTCCATTTCTGAACCAATCCGACTCCTTCCTGCTGCCTTCCCCCCACCAACATAACCAAGAAGTCCCGGTAGTCTAGTGGCCCCCTCCCGCCCCCCTCAACATTACAATCCATGATGTCTAGTGTCTGAAGGGGCTTGGGGAAGGTTTAGGGAGGGGGTCGAGGTAGCACTAGACACCAGGGACTATTTTCTTTAAATGAACAACAGGGGTTCAGGTCAGGAGGACAGAGGGGAGCCAACTGGACACCAGGCATTGTAATGTTGAGGGTCATAATGGAGGGGGCAGCTGACACCAGGGATTGTAATGTTGTGGGGTGGGAGAATGGGGCTACTGGTATTTTTTTAAGTTGGGAGGAGGACAGTTGGTTCTTTTGGGGGGTGGGGTGGGCCTGGTCTGGTGCCGGTCACTTTGAGGGGGCAACTAAACATTAGGATTTTGTTTTTGTAATGGGGGGGGGGGGGGCAGGAGGGAACATGGTGAGGCTGAGTTTGACGGGAGTGGAGGGAGATCAGGGGCTGATGCAGATTGCCAGCAATTTTTGTTTTTTAAATGTCACCCTTCCTTTCTGTGCATTTCCGTTTCCGACATATGTAATGTTGCAGCCCTCTTGGCATTCATGCTGTCCTCTGTGTATAAAGGTTGCTCACCCCTGTCCTAGAGCATACCATGATGTTTTTAGAGCTTTATTGCAAGGCTTTCCGCATTGGCCCCTCACTGCACTGTATCTAGGCCCCCAAATGACTTTGCTCAGATCCCACAGTGTCAGCACAGAAAGGGCAAATCAACTCCAGAAATACTTCTTCTTAGTTACTAGCTCATTAATCCATCCCACCTCCTTTTACTTAACCTAAAACCTCTTCACCTCCTTGTGTATAAGAATCTTTAATTTACTTATCCTTATAGAGGATTAATTAAAAAGGGTCATGTTTTGTATACTGTCCAAGAGAAACAGATACAATGAGAGTAGAAATGCGATAATATATTATGAGTTAGTAGCAAGTTACTTCATCATCTAGAGGTCCAGAATTCTGCAAACTGGTTTCCATAGAAACTACCATTTCACTGTTTCCATTGAACTGGAGCATCTTTTTTTTCAAAGATACTGACTCTCTTTGTATATAGACTGACATGTTCTTTCAAATCAGCTTATTTCTATTGGGTTTTAAATGACTGTTCTCAAGCACCTACACCACTCTTTTAACTTCCTGTCCTTAACTAAACCTATCAATTTATTCTTAAAGGAATGAAAGAGAATGATGGGTATGTTTGGAAAAGAACTGTTTGCACTGGCTACCATTCTTCAATGGCATGCTTATTATATGGAAGCTCCTTTTGTCAGACTTGCCTGAGTCGAAAAATGGGGCTGCCATCTTGCCCCTACATGAGTCAAGACCCTCCTGATCCCTAGTTTAAATATTTGCGATTTCTATTATGCTAGTACACCACGGGGTCTGTTATTAAGCGAGCGTTAAGCCCAATGCAGGCTTACTGCTCGCCAAATTGGAAATACAGCCAGGCTACCGCAGCAACCCTGCGGTAGTTCCCACCCCCAGTGCACGCCATTTCTGTCAGATTACCGCTGGGTTAGCGCGGGAGCCCTTACTGCCACTTCAATGGGTGGCGGTAAGTGCTCTTCCCCCCACCCACCCCAAAAAATGGCTGCGCTGCAAGTGCTTCACTTGCTGCATGGCCATTTCTTTAAAAAAAAAAATACCCACTGCAGTCAAAGGGGGCCTCAGCGCATGTCAAAAACACACAAAAAAAAAACCACTACAAGAATACTGCTTCCCTTCGCACATGGAATTTCTATCCATAATGATTCCACGCTGCTATCTGTGGCAGATGGAATATTTATTTTATTTGACTCAATTCCTTCTTTAACATATAGTGCAACCCCCCCCCCCCCCAATTTGATTCTTTCTATCATTGAAATACAATTTATAGCCTGTTAACACAGTGTCCCATTGATTGTCGTCTTTCCACCTGTGGCGTAGCCACAGGTGGGCCTGGGTGGGCCGGGGCCCACCCACTTAGAGCTCAGGCCCACTCAACTGGAGCACACGTTTAACGGTAGCTGGTGGGGATCTCAAGCTCTGCCAGCTGAAGACTTCCCCCTAATGGTAACAAAAATGCTACTCTCCATGATACCGGCACCGTGCATGCTCAGTTTTCAGCGCATGCCTACTTCAGAGAGTGCCAAGGTGGAAAGAAGCATTTTCCTGCCAGCTGAGATATATTTTTGATGGTTGGGGGGGGGGGGGGGGGGAGAGAACATTTGGTGCCCACCCACGTCTTGCCTAGGCCCACCCAAAATCTGTTGTCTGGCTATGCCCCTGGTCTCTAAGATTATTTATTTATTTATTTGTAGCATTTATACCCCGCTCTTTCCCGCTGTTAGCAGGTTCAGTGTGGCTTACAAAGTATAGTACAGAGTTACAATGCAGGTTTAGTGCGGTTTACAAAGTATGGTACAGAGTTACAATGTCTGATACAAAGTATCACAGAAATAACATAATTGTATAGAGTGATATATGCTCTAACTCTCCCATCGTATTTTTTAGGTTTCTAGCATTTGTATACAGGCACTTCAAATTGTGTTTTTTCCTTGGATCTACATGCTTCTTAGAAGTTGACAGGGATAAGAGGAATTCCCTAAATGACCTGTTTCAATAGTATCCTTCAAGGATACTCTACACCAAACCATGCACTCCTGGGCGACTGTTGGCTCTCCCCCCCCCCCCCCCCCCCCTCCATTCTAGTTTAAAAGCCGCTCTATCTCCTTTTTAAAGTTAGCACCAGCAGCCTGGTTCCATACGAGTTACGGTGGAGCCCATCCTTTTGGAACAGTCTGCCCCTTTCCGAGAATGTTGCCCAGTTCCTAACAAATCTGAATCCCTCATCCCTGCTCCATCACCTCAACCATATATTGAGACTTTGGCGCTTTGCCTGCCTTTTGGATCCTGCTAATGGAGCGGGAAGCATTTTTGAAAATGCTACCCTGAAGGATCTGGGCTTCAGCTTTCTACCTAACAGTCTAACTTTGGCTTCCAGAACCTCCCTCCCATATTTTCCTGTGCCATTAGTACCCACAGCACAGCACTATCTAAGATCCTGTCTAAATGACACGTGAGGTCTGCCACCTTTACACCAGGCAGGCAAGTGATCCTCATGTCCACCAGCCCCACCCAGCTATCTACATGCCTAATGATCAAATCACCAACTACAACAGCTGTCCTAACCCTTCCCACCTGGTCAGAATTTCTTGGAGGCACATCTTCAGTGCGAGAGGATAGTACATCCCCTGGTGGGCAGGTACTAGCTACAGGAGTACTTTCTACTTCACCAGGGTTCTACTAGAAGACCTCTCTCCTCCAAGGCAACATAGGGCTACCAGACTGGAGATGGGACTTCTCTATAATCTCTATAGGTCTCCTCTATGTACTTCTCTGTCTCTCTCAGCTCCTCCAACTCTGCTACTCTAGCGTCAAGAGAAGAGAATGGATCCATTCTTTGAGAGCTAGGAGCTCTTTGCATTGGGCACACACATATAACCTCTCACCAACTGGTAGATGATCATATATGTGACACTCAATGCAAAAGAGTTAGGAGCTGTGTTTTTGTTTTTGCATAAGTCTTTCCTCTCACAAATTACATCTGATGCCAGAATTTTGTAGTAATTTTTTTTTGTGAAAGACTTTTTTGCGTCATGATGTATTTTGCTGATTATGTAAATGATTTTATACTGAATTTTGCTGTTATTTTTTGGGATGTTGTATTTTGTATGTTTTTGTTTTATTGTATAGTATGTTTTATGTATCAGTTTTATAAATGTAAGTTGTAACCCGCTTAGATGTGTTGGATAGGCGGGATATGAATTTGGTAAATCAATCAATCAATCAATCAACCAGCTTTGTGTCACTCCTCAGCATTTGCCTTGTTTTGCCTGCTGTTTCTAACCATTTTGCTTGGGCAACTATGATTAGCTTTGTAGTTACAGTACTTCTTTATCTATTTAGAAACTTTTTAATTTATTTTTTTAATAAACACTTCCATAAGAATTTCATAATTATCACTTTATAATTAAAGACTTACAGCCTTGGCAGAGACCAAAGAGGCCCGTTTAGTAAAGCTTAGTGTGCACTAATGGACATTAGCGTGTTCTAAGTGCCACGTGGCTTTTAGCACGCTGTCTGTTAGTGTGCGCTAAGAGAATATTCAATCAGTATTTAAAAGAGCAATAGCAGTCACGAAACAGGAATTTTGCTGCATTCTAGATTTGGACCTTTTGGTCACTGAAAGGATAAAGAGTAAAATGATTGTATAATCAAACTTCAGGGTCCCCCCCCCCCCCACCCCACCCCATTCCTACTGTCACTGTGACAGAAGGCAATTTAGCTGTCGCAGGAATGGCATTTATAATATTTCAGTGAAGAAAAAAGCTTTAATGGACATACAGATCCATAAAAATAACAACAGCAATAACGTCATAAGGAAAGCAGGTGTAACTGAAAGACTTATTCTCTACTCAGTCCTTTGAGCACACCAGGCCAGTTGGGTTTTCAGGATATCCACGATGAATATGCATGATAGATTTGCCTGCACTGCTTCCTTGCATTGTGCATATCCTAAAAACCTGACTGTCTGGGTTCAGATAGTGGAGGAGTGGCCTATTGGTTAGAGCACCAGCCTTGCAATCCAGAGATGGCCGGTTCAAATCCCACTGCTGCTCCTTGTGATCTTGGGCAAGTCACTTAACCCTCCATGGCCTAGGGTACAAAATTAGATTATGAGCCCTCCTGGGACAGAGAAATATCCAGAGTAGCTGAATATAACTCACCTTGAGCCACTGCTGAAAAGGTGTGAGCAAAATCTAAATAAATAAATAAATACTACAGTCAGTGGCGTTCCTAGGGGGGCTGACACCTGGTGCGGATCGCCGATGCGCTGCACCCCCCCCCCCCGGCGAAAGGACACCCCCCGCGAAAGAACCCCCCGCCTGGGTGCACGCCGCTAGGGGGGGTGCCGTGCGCGCCTGTCCGTAGTTCGTTCCATTCTCCTTCTGCCCCGGAACAGGAAGTAGCCTATTCTGGGGCAGAGGGAGCATGGAACGAATGACGGACAGGCGCGCACGGCACCCCCCCAGCGGCATGCACCCGGGGTGGACCGCACCCACCGCCCCCCCCCCCCCCCCTAGGAACGCCACTGACTACAGTTGAGTACATTCTGTGTAGAATGGTAGAGAGTGGGTCATCTTTACTTACTTTTCCAGATAACGGGAGTTTCTTATAAGAGAATTTCAGATAATGGGCATTTTTCTGGATAATGGATTACATGAATCCAACCAATTTTCAGGTAGTAGCAAGTTTTTATAAACAATAGATCAAACCATAAGGACTACAGTTTTTCCTTGATAGAACTTCCATTTAATTGATCTTCAGATAAATGGCAATGATTTAATTCATCAGTAGCCCAACATTTCAGATCCTTACTAGAATCATCTTTAGGGATACAGTAGAATATAAAGACTAAAAATTTGTGCTCACCAAGAAGCGCAGTTCACACATAAACAGCGAAACCCCACTAAGAATAGGAAATTTATATAAAAACTTTTGACCAAATAACATCACATCCTTTTCATGGTGGGTTTTCATTGTACGTGTGGGAATTGCAGTTTTGGGTCTGTCATTTTTGAAGAAATCTCTAATATTGGTCCTATTTAATAGGGCAAAATATTAGCTTTTTAGTGTATTGCAACCAAATACTACAAGCCAGTCTCCTGTGGCACTGTATCAAGGATAAAACAGGCTCCTAGAAGCAATGAATTGTAGTGGAGTGAAGGACGGCTTTGACTACGAAGTGCAGGAATTTGTGTCTAAAATGTGCACAGACCATATTTCTAAATGTGTCTGAAGGATTTGGGGCCTGATATTCGGCCCGCCACAGTCAGCGTTTTTCTGAGCGCCACCAGCATTATCCCTGGAAATTCAATGTTGGACCATGTCCAGACTCCAGCATTGAATTTTCAGATATATGGGGGTGGTGAGAACATAGTCAGTAATCTTCTCTCTATATAAAACGCACCTCCAACATTCGAATGAAGCCTCACTTTCCCAACGTTCTAAAAGTGAAGTGGCTGAGATAGGCATTCCTGCTCTCTGTACCCATCTCCTGAATTGACATCACGTACTTCCGGGTTCATCACAAGCAGAAGTGACCAACCACACGAGGTTTCTCGGCTTCAGAATGTTGGAGGTGCATTCTATTAAATAGGATTGGTCAGTTCCTTGAAGCACAGCCAGAGCTCAGCGTCCTGCACAGTAAAGCTCAGACACCAGAGAGAGAGGGGGGGGGGCTGACAACAGAGAGGGGGGGAGGTATCTCTGTCACACACACACACACACACACTCTCACACACTGTCTCTTACACACTCCTATGTCTCACACTGTATCACAGTCACTCTCTATGTGTCACACAGTCACTCACACACTCTCTTGGTCTCATACACTCAGTCTCACAGAGAGTCTGTGTCTCACACACACTCTCTCTCTCGCACACACTGTATCTTTGTGAAACACACTCTCTTTCTCTCACACTGTGTCTCACATACGCACTTGCACACACTCTCATTCTCACACATTCACTCTCTCTCTCACACACAGTCACTGTCACATACACTCTCTCAAACATACACACTCGGAGGAAAACCTTGCTAGCGCCCGTTTCATTTGTGTGTGAAACCGGCCTTTTTTACTAGTATGCAATATTTAGCATTTAACTGGCTATAGCAAATCTCATAAAGATAGGATTGACTTTTATGTGGTCCTATTTAAGTGGTTACCTTAGCCGGTTAAGGGGCCCTTTTACTAAGCAGCGGTAAAAAGTGGCCTGCGGTAGTGTAGGCAAGTGTATTGGGCGCATGGGGGCCAGTTTTTACCATATCTACAAAACAAATTATTTTTTTTAATGGGATGGGAAAAGGACCTGCAGTAAAAATGAAGCCAGCGTGCTCTCAAAATCGGCCTGAGCCCTTAACGCCACCTTTTGATCGAGGGGTAAAGGCTCACGTGCTACATGCGGAGTGATGGTCGGCGCGCGCCAAGTGCTGATTTCTTCTGGAACTGGTGCGCATGCGCGCACAGGAGTAAAATAAATAATTCATCCACTCATTATGGGTGCATGCCAAATCTGAAATTACCACCAGGACGTCGCGCTGGGCAGGCGGTAGTCTCGTTTGGGCACATGCTGCACGTGCATAGAGCCTACCGCGACTTAGTAAAAGGGCCCCTAAGTGCTGAATATTGATACTTAACCGACTAAGTGCTGACTCCGCTCCCGGAGTGCCCCCAAAATAACCGGGTGCTATCCGGTTAAGTGCCGCTGAATGTGCCCAATTATCCCCAGACAGGGGATTTAAACAACCAGGAGCCTCTCCTGGTCGTTTAAGTCATTTTAAATATCAGGCCCAATATGCATAAATTGAAAATTATTTTTGGTGGTACACCTTTAATTTATAAGAGTACAAGAAAAGTGAGGAATAATGTAAAAATATTGCTTTGTAAGTTAAGAGCTCGATAGAGCTTGATTCGAGAGTTTTTAATAATTAGTTTTAAGGAAGAGATTTTGGAATGTCTTCATGCTTATAAAAGTTTATGTCTTTGGAGCTTCTTTGTAACAGAAAGTAAAGGCACAGAGTTTGTAAACATTGAATGGTGAGAGTAGATAACTTAAAATGTTGAGATGACTTCGCCAGATATGCTGTTCTTGTTTTTAAAAAATAAAGATGGCGAAGATACTAATACTCTGGTATTATCAGTTTCAACACAGAAGACTCCATGCCTGGTAACAGTAATGTGAGGAAGTTATTTCAAGAATATGCATAGCTTTTCAACAACATAGTCACCTGGATAGGGGTAATACTGTTAAGATTGACTGTCAGTTTTTGGCTGCATTTAGAAACAGGGCACCTAGAGGCAGGGGCAGACTGACAGTGCTCTGGGCCCCCAACCACCTATCAAAAGCGATTCAACTAAATGGAAGCTAGGGTGAGAGTCGGTCCCCTACTACTGTAGGCCCTCTGACACTGTCCTATAGTTCCAGTGGTCAGTCCACCTCTGCCTAGCAGTGCGGCCAGATGGGAAGAAATTTCCCAGCCCAACTCGCACCCAAAGGGAACCCAAAAATAGCCCAAGCTGCCCCCCAGCCTGCTCACCAATGTACTCTGCCTCTGGCGTGGCCATATGCTTGCTCTTGTCTCCTCTCGCTGCTCCTCTCAGTGCACTTGCTGCTCCAGTCCGGTCTCCAGCGTGAAGTGATGAGTCATAGCATCAGCTGATGACCTCATCACTAACCTCACCTTCTATTGGTCAAATTTGGAGCCTCAGAGATAAATCGAGCCTCATTCCTGCTCCAAATTTGACCAATAGGGTGGGCACTGAGCACTAGAGACAGAGCCAACCAGAACGGGCCATTCGGCCGCTGGACCATCTCAAAGCCGCCCAGCAAATCGCAACCCACAATTTGGGAAAAGGGCCTGCTGCCCAACCCTGCGTGAAAAACGTGGATTTGGCATATTTGCTGCCTAGAGAGAAAGTTGAAAAAGACACCGATGTTACGCACTCAGAAGCAGTCTTGCTACTGTCCATTTGAACCTGCTCCAAGGCATGTGTAAATATGTGCATGTACTCTGTACCCTTAATTCTACAAATTTGCCTTCATAAGTTATAGAATGCTATCAGTTATGCGCACTACTTTATAATTAGCTGCTAATTGGCATTAATGGCCAGTTGGCTATAATTGCTGTTAAATTGATGCTAATTGGCATTAATTAGCAGTTACACATATTTAATTGGAATTGTGCAAATTGCACACACAAAGTCCATCGTGTGTAGCTGCTAAGGAGCTGTGGGCCTGGGAGGGGCGTGCGCCTCATTGTTTTACATTACATTTGTTACATTTGTATCCCACATTTTCCCACCTATTTTCAGGCTCAATGTGGCTTATAGAGTACCGTAATGGCGTTCGCCAGTTCTGGTATGAACCAATACAAGGTGTTATTGCGTTAGAATAGGGTTCATGTATGGTTGATATAATGGGGAGCTTAGGGAGGAAGGGGGAAATTGGGTGTGTCCAATACAATCTTTGGTTTTGTTGTGTTGCAGGTACTCAGTCTTTTATGTTGGATCGGTGGGATATGCCTTCCCGAACAGGTTTGTTTTTAGTTCTTTCCGGAAATTGAGGTGGTCGTAAGTTGTTTTTACTATTTTTGACAGAGCATTCCATAGTTGTGCGCTTAAGTAGGAAAAGCTGGATACATACGTTGATTTGTATTTGAGGCCTTTGCCTCTTGGGTAGTGAAGATTTAGGTTTGTTCGTGCTGATCTTGTTGTGTTTCTGGTTGGTAGGTCTTTGAGGTCTGCCATGTAGTCCGGGGCATTGCCGTAGATAATTTTATGAACCAGAGTGCAGATTTTGAAAGTTTTACGTTCTTTGATTGGGAGCCAAAGCAGTTTTTCTCGGAGGGGTTTGGCGCTTTCAAAACACGTTTTTCCAAATTTAAGCCTGGCTGCTGTATTTTGAGCGGTCTGACGTTTCTTTATAATTTGTTCTTTGCAACCCACATAGATTCCATTGCAGTAGTCTGCATGGCTTAGTACCATTGATTGTATCAAGCTTCAGAATGTTTCCCTCAGGAAGAATGGTTTCACACGTTTGAGTTTCCACATTGAGTTGAACATTTTCTTTATGGTCAAGTCGCTTCACTGGCTCCCTATCCGCTTCCGCATACGGTTCAAACTTCTGCTTTTGACCTACGAGTGCATCCACTCCGCAGCTCCTCAGTACCTTTCCGCTCTCATCTCTCCCTACACTCCTCCCCGTGAACTCCATTCGCTGGGTAAATGTCTCCTGTCGTCCCCCTTCTCCCCCACTGCTAACTCCCGGCTCCGTTCCTTCTATCTCGCTGCTCCCTATGCCTGGAATAGACTCCCTGAGCCAGTACGTCAGGCTCAGTCTCTGGCTGTCTTCAAGTCTAGGCTTAAAAGCCTACCTCTTTGCTACTGCTTTCGACTCCTAACCATGACTCTCTTATTCAACACCCTCACTTATCACCCATACCACTGCAATTTCCCCACCCCTAGCTGTCTGTTCGTCTGTCCAATTTAGATTGTAAGCTTTGTTGAGCAGGGACTGTCTTTTCATGTTAATTTGTACAGCGCTGCGTAAGTCTAGTAGCGCTATAGAAATGTTTAATAGTAGTAGTAGTAGTAGTAGATTTTGCGTGATTCTCTAGTGAGAGGTTCTGGTCAATTGTTACTCTGAGAATTTTCAGGCTGTCTGCAATAGGAAGGGGGTAACCTGGGGTGTTTGTTTGTAGGTTTATAAGTGTTGTATTGGGATGAGATGATGAGGCAATGTGTTTTTTTCTGTGTTGAGTTTTAACTGGAATGCATTTTCCCATGAGTCCATGATGTTTAAACTGAGCTTGATTTCATTGGTGATTTCTGCTAGATCGTGTTTGTAGGGAATATATATTGTGACGTCATCAGCATATATGAAAGGGGTTAAGGCCTTGAATGGATAAGGACTTGGCTAGTGGGGTCATCATGAGGTTGAAGAGGATCAGCGATAGTGGTGATCCTTGCGACACTCCTCAGTCTGGTTTCCATGGTGATGATATGTTTTTGTTGGCTTTCACTTGATATGTTCTTGTAGTTAGGAAACCCTTGATCCATTTGAGTGTGTTTCTGCTGAATCCGAAGTAATCTAGGAGTCTTAGTAGTATATTATGATTGACCATGTCGAATGCACTGGACATGTCAAATTGTAGGAGAAGTATGCTTAAATTGCTGCTTCCTGCTTGAAGTTAGTTAGGAGAGTAAGTAATACTATTTCGGTGCTGTGTAGGGGACGGAATCCTGATTGTGAATCTGTAGTAAATGAATTTGTCTATGTAGTCATTAAGTTGTTTGGTTACCAGGCCTTCCATTAATTTGACTATCAGTGGGATAGATGCTAGACGTTAGTTGGTGATGTCATTTGTTTTTTTTTTTTGTGTGTCTTTTGGTATTGGGGTGATGTTGCCTTTTTCTTTAGGGAAGGTACCTTGTTGAAGCATGAAGTTTAAGTGAGATGTGAGGTCTGTTATGAAGCGGTGGGGGGGCAGATTTTATTAGGTAGCTGGGGCAGGTATCCAATTGACAGTGACTGTTGGAATACCTCTTAATCGCCTGGGTAACTGTATCGGCGGTAAGGAGAGCGAAATTTGACCAAATTCGGTCCAGGGGATCGGTCCACTTCATTGATGAAGTTTTGGATGTCCCTGTTGGCCTGAGGTAGCGTTTTGCATAGGTTTTCAATTTTTTTCGTTCAAGTATTTAGCGAGGTTATCTGCAGATGGGATGTCGGCGTTGGTTGTGTTGATAGGCATAATGTCTAGTAATTTGTTCACGAGGTGGTATAATTTCTTCGTGTCTTTGTAATCCGGCCCTATTTTGGTTGTAGTATGACCTTTTGATCTGTCTTATTGTGTATTTGTATTTCCTTTGTAGTTGTTTCCATGCATTGAGAGTTTGTTCATCTTTTATTTTTTTCCATGCCCGTTCCAATTTCCTGGATTGTGTTTTTAATTTTTTCAGTTCTTCGTTGAACCACGGTATCGAGTTGTGTCTGCATGAGGTTCTTGTTCTTAAGGGTGCTATTTCGTCTAATATGTGTTTACATCTTTTGTCCCATACTGAAAGGTAGTATAGGGAATCCGTTTGTGTTGTCCAGTCGTTATTATATATCTATTTCCAGAATGTTTCCGCATCTATTTGGCCTCTCATGGTGTAGGATGTGTGTTTTCATATGTGGGGAGAACCTTTTTTCTGCCATTTTAGGGATAGAGTCCATGGTGTTTCTGTCCAGTTAGTTTCTGTTATTATTATGTTCTGGTCCGTGGACAATTTATATGAGATGAGGTCGAGTGTGTGCTCTTTCGCATGAGTTGGTTGCATGTTTGGCCATTTAAGATCACATAGATGAAGGAAGTCCCTACATTCTCGTGCATTGATAGAGTTTGGGTCTTCTAGGTGAAGGTTAATGTCTCCTAATACTAGTACATTGGAGTTGGATACACAAGTATTTGAGATGAAGTCCATGAAGTTTGACTGGCTTTCATTCCAGTTGCCTGGCGATCTGTACAACAGGACACAATTTAGGTGGTCGAGCGGGGTTTTGTGTTGGATTCTGATTGAGGCTATTTCAAGTTGGGTTGCAATGGATTCGCCTGTGGTTTCGACGGTGAAATGGGATCAGTATATAAGCGCTATGCCTCCACCTCTCTTTTCCTTTCTGGTCCAGTGAGTGATTTTATATCCTGGAGGGCATAGGTTTAGGATGATTGGGTTCTCTTGATTATGGATCCAGGTTTCAGTGATGAAGAGTAGATCAAGTTTTGGTGACATGATCCAGTCTGTTATTATTGTTGTTTTGTTCACTACCGATCTGGCATTAACGTAGCCTACTTGAATATTTTGGTGTGGGTCTTCTGTGTTCAGTGTTAAGTGGACTTTTTTCAGTTGTCGTTTCATAGTTGTCTTTTCTTCCCTTCTGTTGAGGGTGTCTGTTTGTTTGTGATCTTCCTTCGTTTTGGTGGTCGTCGGTGTGGTGACGTGTGGTGTATCTATTTGGTCTTTGGTAGTTGTGCAGTATGGGTATTGTGTTAATTTCTGCGAGTGGGGTGGTGAGTTTCATTCATTTATTTATTACATTTGTACCCCGCTCTTTCCCACATACAGCAGGTCCAGTGCGGCTTACATAGTAAAAGAAAGCATCTTACATGGTAAAGAATACAGTAAAAACAAGGAAATGTAGGAACAGTATTATAAATTGTGATGATCATGTATACAGTAGTACAATTTTAGAAAAGCCATTTTTCCATTTGGAAAAACCTTTCTAAAATGACCTTCTTCATTTATTTCTTTAACAGAAGTATTATACTTATATAATTAAGTTTTATTGCTTCTTCGTGTACCTTGCGCTCAAGCTAGCTACACATAATGAAAAATCCGATCTTCTCCTGGAGCTGTCAGGTTGGCTATTGATTTTGTGTCAGCTAGTAAAGTGCAAGACGACTCTGATCATGCTCTGTCTTCTCTCATTTCAGAGTACAAATGAGAAAATATTCAGACCAGCAGCAAAATGCATATGGCAGCCAGCAGTTATAGGCATGCTGGCCTTAGTCACAAGTAGACGGTGTTCTAGAAATATCAGAACTGCAGTTAAAAACAATATATACAGCCTTCTCACCAATGTGTTGTTTGGATTGATTCTGAGCTTTGTAAAATAAGTATATCTGTTGAAAGAAAGCTGTATCTCCTGTGTCATGTACCCCATTTCAGAAGTACACAAGCAAGAAACCCTAAATATTTTATATCTATGCTGTCATTGTTGAAATGGTTTACTCTTTTTTTCCCCTTCATATATCTGAATCATACCTGGCACTCATATTTGGAGCCGGGGATAGGATCTGATGGAGTAACCTTTTGATTAGCACAGTGGGCTGCTAACCAGCAAAGTCAGTGTTCAGATCTCACTAGCGCTTTGTGACCTTGGGCAAGTCACTTAATCTTCCATTGCCTCAGGTATAAATTTAGTTTGCGAGTCCCCCTGAAAACAAGGAAATATCTACTATACCTGAGCATAACTCACCTTGAGCTACCAATGAAAAAGCATGAGCTAGAATGTAGTTGTAGTATGTAATGTGGAAGGGAAATTGCATAGGAGCAGCTTCCATAGTAATGTAGTAGATGACGGCAGAAAAAGACCTGCACGGTCCATCCAGTCTGCCCAACAAGATAAACTCATATGTGCTAGTTTTTGTGTATATCTTACCTTGATTTGTACCTGTCTTTTTCAGGGCACAGACCGTATAAGTCCGTCCAGTACTATTCCCGCCTCCCAACCACCAGCCCCGCCTCCCACCACCGGCTCTGGCACAGACCGTATAAGTCTCCCCAGCACTATCCCCACCTCCCACCCACCAGCCTCGGCACAGACCGTATAAGTCTGCCCAGCACTAGCCCCGCCTCTCAACCACCGGCTCTGCCACCCATTCTAGGCTAAGCTCCTGAGGATCCCTTCCTTCTGAACAGGATTCCTTTATGTTTATCCCACGCATGTTTGAATTCCGTTACCGTTTTCATCTCCACCACCTCCCGTGGGAGGGCATTCCAAGCATCCACCACCCTCTCCGTGAAAAAATACTTCCTGACATTTTTCTTGAGTCTGCCCCCCTTCAATCTCATTTCATGCCCTCTCGTTCTACCGCCTTCCCATCTCCGGAAAAGGTTCGTTTGCGGATTAAGACATTTCAAATATTTGAACGTCTGTATCATATCACCCCTGTTTCTCCTTTCCTCCAGGGTATACATGTTCAGGTCAGCAAGTCTCTCCTCATACGTCTTGTAACGCAAATCCCATACCATCCTCGTAGCTTTCCTTTGCACCGCTTCAATTCTTTTTACATCCTTAGCAAGATACGGCCTCCAAAACTGAACACAGTACTCCAGGTGGGGCCTCAACAACGACTTGTACAGGGACATCAACACCTCTTTTCTTCTGCTGGTCACACCTCTCTCTATACAGCCTAACAACCTTCTAGCTACGGCCACCGCCTTGTTGCACTGTTTCATCGCCTTCAGATCCTCAGATACTATTACCTCAAGATTCCTCTCCCCGTCCGTACCTAGCAGACTCTCACCGCCTAACACATACACCTCTCGTGGATTTCTACTCCTTAAGTGCATCACTTTGCATTTCCAGAATTTAAAAAGGAGCAGCTGTATAGTGGGGATGTGTGGTCATTTTAAAAGGCTGGGAAAATAACACTTTCCATCTGAAATGACAGAAAACAACAAAGGGATTGACATTTACCCTGATTTAACTGAGCAGCAGAGGCTCCTTAACTGGACAATACTTCTATATATCCAGAAGGATGCTTGGGTGCATAAAAAGAGGGATGACCAGCAGGGAAAAGGAGGTGATTGCGCCATTGTATAAGTCTCTGCTGAGGCCTCATTTGGAGTACTGCGTGCAGTTCTGGAGACCGCAGCTACGAAAAGATATAAACAGGATGGAGTCGGTCCAGAGGGCGGCTACAAAATTAGTAAGCGGCCTTGAACACAAAACATATAGGGACAGGCTTATGAACCTCAACATTTAGACACTGGACGAGAGGAAGGAGAGAGGAGACATGATAGAGACATTTAAATATCTCAAGGGCATTAATGTACAGGAAGAGAGCCTTTTTCAAATGAAGAAAAGCCCTGGAACGAAGGGGGATACGATGAAGTTACAAGGGAATAGGCTTAGGAGTAATCTAAGAAAGCATTATTTCACAGAAAGGGTGGTGGAGGCTTGGAATGGCCTCCCAGTGGAGGTGGTGGAGTCGAGGACTGTGTCAGAATTTAAAAAGGCATGGGATAAGCATGTGGGATTGCTTAGGAAAAGGAAGAGTAAGGGGTTACAGAGGATGGGCAGATGATGGGCCATTTGGCCTTTATCAGTCGTAATGTTTCTATATGGGCTCTGAGCACTAAGGCGCTGACCAGTTAGTGCTAGGGTGGTCCAGGGATAGAGTTGGAGATGAGCCAGGTGTTATGCAGATGCTGGCAATATTCAGTGCCCATACCCGCATAGCTAACAGGGCATGTAGGACTGCTTAAGTAGCTGTTCTATGTGGGTAGGGCACTGACTGAGCACAAATCACCATGTTTGCATTAGCACATTTTTGCTTGCTATCTATATATGTTTGACTGCTGCATTTGTTGAGCTATGCTGTAATTGGAGTGGAGTGGCCTAGTGGTTAGGGTGGTGGACTCTGGTCCTGAGGAACTGGGTTTGATTCCCACTTCAGGCACAGGCAGCTCCTTGTGACTCTGGGCAAGTCACTTAACCCTCCATTGCCCCAGGTACAAATAAGTACCTGTATATAATATGTAAGCCACATTGAGCCTGCCATGAGTGGGAAAGCACGGGGTACAAATTTAATAAAAAATAAAATTGATTTATTTGATTAAGATCCATTGATCACCTATTCATGTAGTAATCCATTTGTGAATATTGTATGTTTGTTTTATTTATTATTTTATTTATTGCATTTGTATCCCACATTATCCCACCTGCAGGCTCAATGTGGCTTACATAGTTTTGTTAACATAGTCATTGCAGGATGACAGATCCATTTAATATTGTGCCGAGGTTAAGTAAGGGTAGAAGGAAGAAGGAAAAGGGTGATTAAGGTAGTTATAGTCGATGAGCTATCTTGACTGAGTGGGTTGTCGGGTGGATTAGTGTGACTGTTAGTTCTCATTGTATGCCTTGTTGAAGAGATATGTCTTCAGAGATCTGCGAAAAATAGTTGTTTCGTTGATTGTTCTCAGGTCTGTAGGCAATGCATTCCACAGTTTCGTGCCCAAGTACAAGAATGTAGTATCGTGCATCTGCTTGTTTTAGATTTGTCAGTATCAGCAGAAGTATTATTTTGTTTATTTATGTGTTTTAGCTGATGGTTTTTATGTTATTTTAAAATCTTGTTGTATTATTGTTGAATTTAAATTATGTATGTACATGATGTGATTCAGCTAGGTATAGGTGAATGCCTTTTGTTATATCACTATCATGTAACCCATTACCATGTAACCCAAAATCCTTCTATAACACCAAATGTCAATTCTCTTCTAATCTCCACTATCCATGATGTATTGTAAGCCACATTGAGCCTGCAGAGAGGTGGGATAATGTGGGATAGAAATGCATTAAATAATAATAATAATGTGGGGTCCAAATATCATAAATAAATTAATATAGGTAGAATATAAATAAATAAACCTTAACCTTAGTGGTTGAGCTTGGGTACAGCTTGCTGAAGGAATCCTAGGGCATAGCCCCAAACTGTGGTTGCTTGTTGCAGTGTCTGGGCTGAGTGAACTGAGAGGAAAATCTCTTGGCTCAGGGTGCCATTGCCCAATTCAGGCCAGTTCTGACTGAGCTGAAAGCTCAAAAGAATTGTCTCTCTACTTTTTATATATTTTTTTACTTGTTAACCGCTTTCCCACGGATTCTATATGGTGCGGAGAGTAACGTGTTAAATTGTGCGCGTGGCCAATTTACGTGCACTACTCAATTGAATAACGAGCCAATCATGTAAATTCCAATTATTAATTGACAATAATTGGAATTTACGTGTGCTTCTTTTTAGGCACATTTAGGCGTGGGTAAATTTTAATACACATAGCTGAAAAGGGGGCATGGCCATGGGAGCAGTATGAATGTGTTACTTGAATTACAGTAGGTATCTCCCCAGAGTGGAAGAAGCAGTTTCTTAACCTTGGTTTCTCTGGTTCTCAACCCACTGCTCTTAACCACAAGGTTACTCCTCCAATAGTAACAATAGAGTAACCACTAGTAATAGTAACCACAAGGTTGCTCCTCCAATAGTAACAATAGAGTAACCACTAGTAATAATAACCATCAGGTTACTCCTCCAATAGTAACAATAGAGTAACCACTAGTAATAGTAACCATCAGGTTACTCCTCCAATAGTAACAATAGAGTAACCACTAGTAATAGTAACCATCAGGTTACTCCTCCAATAGTAACAATAGAGTAACCACTAGTAATAGTAACCATCAGGCTACTCCTCCAATAGTAACAATAGAGTAACCACTAGTAATAGTAACCACAAGGTTGCTCCTCCAATAGTAACATTAGAGTAACCACTAGTAATAGTAACCATCAGGTTACTCCCCCAATAGTAGCAATAGAGTAACCACTAGTAATAGTAACCATCAGGTTACTCCTCCAATAGTAACAATAGAGTAACCACTAGTAATAGTAACCATCAGGTTACTCCTCCAATAGTAACAGTGGAGTAACCACTAGTAATAATAACCATCAGGTTACTCCTCCAATAGTAACAGTGGAGTAACCACTAGTAATAGTAACCATTAGGTTACTCCTCCAATAGTAACAGTGGAGTAACCACTAGTAATATTAGCCACTAGGTTACTCCTCCAGTAGTAACAATGGAGCACAAAAAAGGACAAGTCTATAACTAGGTGCCTAAGGTTAGGACCCTCTTTGCATCAAAAAGTAACATCCTAAGCACTATTTTATAAGGGTGCGTATACGTGGTACATTGCGCAAATGCGAGGGGGATGTACATGTTGGTGGAGCATGGGCAGTAGGGGGTGGACCCAACTGGCTTATTGTAGAAAAGCCTGATATGAAAAAAACGCCCAAAAGAATTGAAACAGCCAAAGTTTATTAGTTTATCAGTCAAAAGTCTTCTTGATGATACCTTTTGGTGAGTTGGACAAAAAGAACTGCAGCCGAAACTGTCTTCATTCTCGATTGACTTTATATAGCTTATGGATGTATTCAAAGTGATATTTGTGACTCCTGATTCAGGCGTTCGCACCAAAACACAGCACCGTGCTGTGTCCTTCTTTGGAATATTTTCTGTTTGGGGACCTAAAATAGGCAACTGGCAGGTCTGTTTCTTCTTTATAACTACTCAACTTTGGCCGTTTCAATTCTTTTTGGTGTTTTTTCTATATCAGGTTTTTCTACAATAAGCCACTTGGTTCACCCCCTACTCCTTTTAGCTGTTGTTTTTGTTCATAGGGCAATCTTTCTCCTTTTGTTTTGTTTTTTTCCCCGCTCTGAAGCATGGTCAGGGCATCGGCATGTCTCCTACTTATACACACAACTTATAAAATCCTTTAATTTATGTGCCCTCTTGCTGCATTTGGGCAGCTCTAAGGCTGGTATAACTGTGAGTGCCTAAATTGAAGGCGTACCGATGCCAGTTATGCCAGTATCCTACAATATAAATATAGATTTGATATACCGCCTTTCTGTGTTACAACCAATGCTGTAATGTTGGCGTCCAGATGCCATTACAGAATAAACACTCACTGCGCATCATCAGGGTGCCCACAGGGAAGAATCACTTATACAGGTGCCACCATAATAATACTGATTTTCCTGACCAATAGTTATTGAAGACCAATTTATTCAAGAAAGCTTACCATAATAACGCACCCTAATTGTCAATTAACAAGATGTGCACTGGACTTTCACAATATCTAATTCTTTATTTCCTATCGCTCATACTAATTTTGAAGTTTAATATTCATGATTGTTTCAAGCTAAGTTATCCCGATTTTTATTATTAGATGAACTTTCCTTCCTCAATACCTACTCCATTTCTGTCTCCTCTACCTTAACTATGTATTTCTTTTTTCCGGAACTGGTAATCACCATTACGGAACTATGTAAGCCACATTGAGCCTGCAAATAGGTGGGAAAATGTGGGATACAAATGTTATCAATAAATAAATAGGATATTAGCTAAAACGTTTGAGCATTTTGCAGGTAGTACAGTACCCAAGAATTACTGGAGATTTACTGTTTTTGTTACTGTTGCTTAGCTAATGAATTCAGTTAGCAATAAGTGGCATAAGAACAAAAGAATTGCCGTACTGGGTTAGACCAAAGGTCCATGTAGCCCAATATCCTTCTTCTAAGAGCAGCCAAGGCAGAATCCCCAAAAATAGCAAGATGCCATGCTACATACCCCCAGGGATCAGTAGAGACTTTCCCCGGGTCTCCCTTAGTAACAATTAATGGATTTTTGCCTCCAGGAATATGTCCAAACCTTTTTAAAACCCACAGTTCATTGGGTAAATCTCTCTTATCTGCACCCTTCTCCTCCACTGCTAACTCCAGACTCCGTTCCTTTTATCTTGCTGCACCATATGCCTGGAATAGACTTCCTGCGTCAATACGTCAAGCTCCATCTCTGGCCGTCTTCAAATCTAAGCTAAAAGTCCACCTTTTTGATGCTGCTTTTAACTCCTAACCCTTATTCACTTGTTCAGAACCCTTATTTTATCATCCTCACGTTAATATTCCCTTATCTCTTGTTTGTCCTGTTTGTCTGTCCTAATTAGATTGTAAGCTCTGTCGAGCAGGGTCTGTCTCTTCATGTTCAAGTGTACAGCGCTGCGTACGTTTAGTAGCGCTTTAGAAATAATAAGTAGTAGTAGCTATGCTGTTTTTGCCACATCCTTTGGCAATGGAGTTACAGAGCATAACTATGCATTGAGTGAAATATATTTTCTCCTATTTGTTTTAAAAGTATTACTATTTAACTTCATGGAATCTCCCCCTAGTCTTTGTACTTTTCGAAAAGATAAACAATTGATTTGATTCTCATTTAGTTGTTCCACTTGGCATCCTCAGGGTATGCTTGGGTAATGTTCTGGTGTTGGGTTATTGATGTCATTTTTCTGTTGTGGTCTGGAACAACTACACAGGTTTGTGCAATACTTAACGACTGTCATCCAACCATTTGGTTTGAATGCACATACAGTTATTATATGATTCATTATTTTGGATGCGAAGATCTTGCAAAGGACAAGATGGCCTTCTTCCATGTTTAGGGAGCCAACAAATAGAAATGCAGTGTTGCACTATAAGAGTATGCATCCAGTCCATTTGAAGGAAGGTTTACTCTTTTCTCGATAATTGTGATGGTCCAAGAAAAATTCGGTGGGGGGGGGGGTTATTTGTCCACAGGATAATTTACTTTGCTGATGGTGTTTTTTTATTTCTTCTACTGAAGAATCTGATGGTAATCCCTTTTGTTGTTTTTGTTTCATATCTATATAGTAACATAGTAGATGACGGCAGAAAAAGACCTGCACGGTCCATCCAGTCTGCCCAACAAGATAAACTCACATGTGCTACTTTTTGTGTATACCCTACTTTGATTTGTACCTGTCCTCTTCAGGGCACAGACCGTATAAGTCTGCCCAGCACTATCCCCACCTCCCAACCACCAGCCCCGCCTCCCACCACCAGCTCTGGCACAGACCCTATAAGTCTGCCCAGCACTATCCCCGCCTCCCAACCACCAGCCCCGCCTCCCACCACCGGTTCTGGCACAGACCGTATAAGTCTGCCCAGCACTATCCCCGCCTCCCAACCACCAGCCCCGCCTCCCACCACCGGCTCTGGCACAGACCGTATAAGTCTGCCCAGCACCATCCCTGCCTCCCGCCACCGGCTCTGCCACCCAATCTCGGCTAAGATATATTCTGATTTTTGTATTTTTTGTATCTGCTTATTTCTGTTCTTACTTGTTTTTATATATTGACATATGTTTTTAGACCCCTGATGAAGGCAAATTCAAAACTTGGTCAGGTCGTGTTCTTCTACAATGAAGTCAGTTTGGTGAACTCCTGGCCTTTTCCTCCTTTCGTGGGCCACCTTTGCTATATGTGTTGCCTTGTTCGGTTCTGCAGAGGTTTGTTCCTGTTTTTCTTTTTTCAATCTTTGAAATGCCAGCGTGACTATGGTTCTGCACCAGAATACTGCTAGACATCTTCAATGTTGAGTGACAGTTTTTATCTCAGGATTTTCCTAAAAAGATTGTGAAGACAGTGAAGAAATATACTCTATATAATAATAGAGATCTACTGTTAAAATCAAAAGATAGTAAACCCATAGAGAAGATGCTGGCTTGTGTTTTAAAGTATACTTGCTACTCAGAATTGATAGCAACGATTATTTAAAAAATACTGGCATGTGTCGTCAGTTTATTCTTGTTTTTTGCTACATGATGTGTTATGGCATATAGTAGAAACACTAGTTTGAATGATCTGATATGCAAATCTGATATATGGACCTTAAGGGTCATTTGTTATACAAATCTGATGTAGAAAAGGACCTTAAGGGTCCTCGTAAATGTGGCTAGTGCTCTATATGTATCATCACATTAGAGGGGAGAAAGTTATTTCTTTCAGTCTACCACGTGTATAACTCCTCAAGTGCTCCATGGTGCGACCGCACCTCGAATATTGTGTCCAAGTCTGGTCGCTGCATCTCCAAAAAAATATAAAGGAATTGGAGAAGGTGCAGAGAAGGGCAACGAAAATGATAAAAGGAATAGAACGACTTCCCTATGAGGAAAGACTGAGAAGGTTAGGGCTCTTCAGCTTGGAGAAAAGACGGCTGAGGGGTGATATGATAGAAGTCTACAAAATATTGAGCGAAGTAGAGCGGACAAATGTGAAGCGTTTGTTTACACTTTCAAACAATGATAGAACCAGGGGATACAAGATGAAGCTAGAATATGGTAGATTTAAAACAAATAGGAGAAAGTTTTTCTTTACTCAGCGTGTAGTTGGACTCTGGAACTCGTTGCCGGAGAATGTGGTGGCAGCGGCTGGCCTTACAGAGTTTAAGGGGGGTTTGGACAGATTCCTGAAGGAAAAATCCATTGAACATTAATTTTTTGGGGGGGTGGGGGTGGGGTTGCCAGGTTCTTGAAGCCTGGATTAGCCACTGTCAGAGACAGAATGCTGGGCTTGATGGACCCTTGGTCTTTTCCCAGTATGGCAGTGCTTATGTGCTTATGATTGAACAAACTTCTCGAGCCTTCATAATCTAGATGATTGAACATAGGCACTGTACGCTCTATGATAAATTGGAGGATTCTGCACAACACTGTTTAGAGAATGCCCATACTTTTGAGAGTTTATGGTGCAGTGTGATTGGTCATATTCCCTTGGCAATGCATTGTGGAGATGTGAGAAGAAAACTTTGTCAATGGGAATAGCAGTGGAACCTATGAGTTTGACTAATTACTTGGAATGGAATGCTTGTTATTGAGATGATTATCTTCAGGCAGCTTTAATTTTGATTTTCTGTGATATTGTTGAGCTTTGACTCTGATTGGTGGATTTGAATCTGGGCATGTTGGATAAGAAGTGATACCAATTTTGAAGCTTTGTTGACTTGATGAGAAAGTAAATCACAGTCCTAGCGCAGCTTTGGAGAAACAAGTGGTCCTTGTTGGGTTTGTGAGGGTCTATGTATGCGCCAATATTGGAAATCAACTGGATAAATCACATAAGTCAACATCTTTTTGTATGGAAGTATGACTCGTACTTATAATTCCACGATAAGGTGCTGGCTGGACAATTCTCATTCTAGTGCACTTTTTTTGCTGGTGTATTTATGTGAGGCAAACATGATTAAATAACTTTAGTTTCTGTGCTGGGAATTTATATCCTGTTAGGAGCGCTTAGCACTGAAGTCCGCTGAGTCATTGTGTATGTATTAATTTTGTACAATTAATACTTTAACTGGCATCTTGTGCACTATGCAAAATATTTGGTTGATTCAATTCTTGGATGAGTCAATTCTGCTGCCTTTATATTTAGTGGATTTTGTGAAGTGAAATCACCCATTACTATAGTGTTGACCAATTTGTTAGCTTCTGTTAACATCTTTGTTAACATTTTGTCATCTGTAAAATTCTGTTAACATTACATCATCTGTTTCAAATAGTTACAATCATACAGTGGATAAATCTCAATGCTGTCACTGCCATAGGAGCCAACTTTTAAAAATTATTGGGGGTGCTAAGCCCAATGGAAATAACCCCTTCCTGGACACACATACAAGGAATTTTCTCAATGTTGGGGGTGCTCAAGCACTCCTATGGTCACTGCACAAACTCATGGATTGGGTGTGGGAGAGAAGAGTTGCATCAGATATGATACATTCAAACCAGACTATGATTTTATTGTCTTATCTCTTATTGCTCCCAGAATGTCTGTCAGTTTCCTACTAGTGATTGCGGGGTATCATGGCTATATTGTGTTTTGGCTGTTTGAGTGTCTCGTCTTTGAAAGTGGGACTTTATTGGTGCAAATTTCTGAATAGTTTTGTCTGTGGTATTGGAAGAGTACCCCCTCTAATGAATGTGCTCTTTTTAAGCATAATGTATTATGTTTTGAGAGGTTTTCCCTGATGACTTTAAAGCTCATTATTCAAGTTGGCAACCAATTATTTTTCATGCAGAGGTGTTGACATCAGAGCTTTCTCTTCATGTCTTCAGGGTATCAGGTTTTGTGTCTCTTTGGTGATTGACATCATTGATATCTTCAGTTATAGATTTGAAAAGCTTTCTTGGTGACAAGTTGGGGAAATTGAAGAGGAAGCCAACATGCAGGCAATGATTGGTGAAGTGATGATACATCACATGTTCAAAGAATTGGCAAATTGAAGCTTATTAAGGTGATGTTTTGCCTTCTATTGTGCGCTAATTGGACTCACGCCTGGTTGCATAATGCAAAAGATGTTGAATATCTGGATTCTTACCATTACAAAATGAGAACAGTGAATGTTCGGGAACCCTACTGCTTCAAGGAAGAAACAATGCACTTCAAAATAAAAATAGTCTTTTTTTTCTAGGGGAACATAGAAATTTAAAAGCTTTTCTAGAATGTGTTCATAGAATTTTAAAATGTTAATTTCCTTTAAAAGGGAGTAAAAGAAATTCAACCGATCACAATCATTACTTTTGAAATTTCAGAATAAGCTTTATCGGGCTTAGGAAAACAACTGCGTTCAGCTCTGAACCTGGCGTGATCTTTTCATTTGAAGCAGGTTTGAAAATTCCCTGATAAGCTAACTCTGTGCTTTCTCTTGATGAAACAGTTCTTTCAAGTTTTCTCTGACAACTTGCTTTCATTTTTTTGTGTGTGCTTGCCACTGTGCTGGCCTCTGTTAAAGGAAAGATAGAAAATGCTTGGGAAAAGGCAGCTCAAACCTCCATTGGTAGATTTGATAACAGATGTACAGCGTTTTGCCTATCAGGGTCTGCAGCCGCTAGGAGCAAACCAGCTTTAAATGTCTGCCAGTTTCAGAGAGCAAATTGCATTCTGATGCTCAGTAGCTGTAAAAAGGTAGGTTGAAAAGAGAAAGCAGGTACTGTGAATTCTTGCCAGATATATATTAGAATCATAGGAGAAGTGGCATCTGGGAATGCAAGGAACAATGTTGGGTTTCTACATCAAGCTAAGAAAGATTAGGGCAGCAGTTCTAGAAATTAGCACCTCATTTTAGGTGCTAGAAAGGGGTATTCTTAGCTGTTTAAGATGCCCTTTTATTGGAAGTGGAGGAGTGGCCTAGTGGTTAGGATGGTGGACTTTGGTCCTGAGGAACTGAGTTCAATTCCCACTTCAGGCACAGGCAGCTCCTTGTGACTCTGGGCAAGTCACTTAACCCTCCATTGCCCCATGTAAGCCGCATTGAGCCTGCCATGAGTGGGAAAGTGCAGGGTACAAATGTAACAAAATAAAATAGATACTATTGGAGATTCTACATGGAATGTTGCTACTATTGGAGATTCTACATGGAATGTTGCTATTCCACTAGCAACATTCCATGTAGAAGGCTGCGCAGGCTTCTGTTTCTGTGAGTCTGACGTCCTGCACGTACATGCAGGACGTCAGACTCACAGAAGCAGAAGCCTGCGCGGCCACATTGGTGATCTGCAAGGGCCGACTTCTACATGGAATCCATGTAGAATCTCAAATAGTAGCAACAGTGGAGGAGTGGCCTAGTGGTTAGGGTGGTGGACTCTGGTCCTGGGGAACTGAGGAACTGAGTTCGATTCCCACTTCAGGCACAGGCAGCTCCTTGTGACTCTGGGCAAGTCACTTAACCCTCCATTGCCCCATGTAAGCCACATTGAGCCTGCCATGAGTGGGAAAGCGCAGGGTACAAATGTAACAAAAAAAAAAGGTGCGCTGAAAAATGGCCTGCAGTAGTATAGATACATGTTTTGGGCACACACAGAATCATTTTCCAGTGCACCTGTAAAAAATGCCTTTTTAAAATTTTTGCTAAAATGGACGTGCGGCACCACGCGTCCATTTTGGGTCTGAGACCGTACCACCAGCTATTGACCTAGCTGTAAGGTCTCACGTGGTAACCAGGAGGTAATGGTCTGCATGCGAAAAATGCTGATTACCGCGCGCCGGAAAATAAAAATATTTTCCGGGATGCGTAGCGGATGCCAGTCAAAAAATGAAATTGCTGCAAGGGCTACATGGTAGCCAGGCGGAAACAAAATTGACATGCGTTATGCATGCGTAGGCGTCTACGTGGGTTAGTAAAAGGGCCCCTAAGAGCACTTCTTTTTTATTTTATGTTTATTGAAAATTGACTGAGAGAGACACTGAAGAGCTAACTAGAGCCAGTTTCAAAGATAGTTCCGCCACCAAGACCCTGAAGCAGCAGCACGAAACGCTGGCCATCGTCGGCTTTGGGGCGAGGGGAGAAGAAACTAGCTCCAGCAGCAGAAGCTACAAGTCTCAGTAGCAATTGCATCTGAAAGATAAGTGGTCTTTCAGTCTCGAGAAATTGTTCTATGCATATTGAACCAGCGTAACTGTTGACACAGCAGTATTGTATGAAAGTCTTGTAGCAATTAGTGACTTCATATCAATTTCGAAGGTTTTTTTTTGGCCAATGATGAACAGAGGGTCATTCACGATCCATTTAAGCTCCAGTAGATTGTATTAATCTAGGAGCTCTGTGAGGCCATTTTTTCCTTCGTTATAAGAGGTTTGACATAATTGCATTTAAGTACATTTTCATCACATGGAAGACATTGTCTGTTTATATCTAGCGATTGTGTGTTGTTCCACATCCTAATTGAATTACATTATTGAAAATTTATATCATAAATCACATGTAATAAACTTGTTACAGCAAAGAAGTTGAAATACACTAAATCAATTTACAGGAAAAAGCACAGTAAGAGTAAAAAAATAATATAACTTCTAATCTTCACTAGTCCTCAATTTAGAGAGATCCATTTCACAATTTTCTGGACAAGTATAATACTTGTAGTCAGCAGAGCAGAAATATTTAATACACGGTCTACTAGCAACCTAACCCATAGGTAAACTAGCTGCAACAATTAAAGCAGGGGAAGTAACTACTTGCAACTCTAGAGATTTTGAGGTCACAAAAGTAGACAAATGTTGTGGTTCATAAAAAAAAATACGGCTCACACCCTGGAATTTAACTAAACATTTGCAAGGGTATAGAAGAAAAATGAATGCCTCAAAACTGCAGGCTTGAGTAAGAGAAATTGACGCCTTCTCTTCTGCGTCTACTTAGATACATCCGGAAAAAGTTGAACATTAGAGCTCATGAAAGTAGTAAATTTTAGCACACACACAAAAAAAATGTAAGGAGCCAGTCTCTAGCAGGATCAAGCACACAAGTAATCAATAAAGTAGAAACCACAAGGTCTGAATCAGATCTTTGCAAAACGTCTGTCAAGTCCAAACAGAGAGGGAACAATTTCTGCGCCCACTCGTTTCTTCACCTGTGGGAGATAGTAAACTCTAATGACTGGTAGAACTGACTCTGCAGGCACCTTCAAAACAGTTATAACAAACTTCTTATATATATATATCCAATGCTGATATAGCTGGAACACGAGGATCCCAACTCTGGAATGCTCTACCCAGATACATTCGATCAACTAGTGAATACCTTCTTCCCTTTAGGAAACTATTGAAAACCCATCTATTCAAACAGATTTACCCAAATGACTTGACCTACCATAAGCAAACATAAGCAACCCATCCATTTACCGGTTCATCTAATCATTAACAATAATGGCTCAGAAATGACCTCCTACCAATCTTCTTACCCTCCATGCTCTTCCCCTACCTCTTCTTCATCGCTCCACTTCCTTACCTATCCCTATCCTTTCTCTCATACGTCTTTTATCCCATTTACCCTTGCTCATTTGTCCTACCACATACCTCCTTTGTTGATTCAGATACTACAGATTGTATTCTCTTGTTACTATGTAAGCCGCATTGAGCCTGCGATGAGCGGGAAAGCGCGGGATACAAATGTAATAAATAAATAAAGTTAATAAATCTCAGATTTTTCTTCCTATTAGCATTATCTAAAGCTTCCCGTCTCCGATATACTGCAGTCATATATTTAATCACAGCTGTTTCTTTCTGATGACAATCCTGGATATTTTTCTCTGTATCTGAGACTGTCCTCTGTAAGGGACCCTTTTACTAAAGGGTTGGCGCTTGGCAACAGGCTTGCCACATGCTAAACCGGAACTACCACAGGCCTAACGCAGGCACTGGCGGTAGTGCCACCACTCCCACCCAGTATGCGCCATTTCTAGCACAAAGGTTATCCGCGGTAATTGGGCAGTGACGCACGCTGCCCGGTTACCGCCGGGTTAGTGCAGAAACCCCTTACCGCCACCTTAGTGGATGGCAGTAAGTGCTCCCCCCCCCTTGAAATGGCCGCACAACAAGTGCAAACTTACTGCGCGGCCATTTCTTTTCTTGGCCTTTTCAAACGCTGCAGTAAAAGGGCCCTGGCGTGCGCAAAAACGGCACTGCCGCTAGAACAGGGCCCCTTATACCACAGCTTAGTAAACGGGCCCCTAAATCTCTTATTTCTGCTTGCATGGAGTCTTGTTGTGATACCATCTCTAGTTTTTGCATTAAAGTTCCCCATTTGACGTGGGAAAGAGTGCTCCAAATGCAATATGCCTTCCCACTGTGTCTCAAGAGTAAAGGTTTTCGGTCTCACCAATGTAGAAGTTGAAGGAGCAGGAATACCAGAAGCTGTAGCCAGAGAGGATAAAGGCTTACTTGTGTCCTGGTCCATCCCCAGAGTTTGAGCCACCCCACTGCTTACTGCAATCCCTCCTCTGTTCAGGGCGTCTCAGGAGTCTTCTCCACAGAGCCTACAGCACACAGCTCCGGGATATGACTCCCTTATGGCAAAGGCGGGGGAGGGGGGAAACTGTTGCTGTGGAGAAAGAGACTTCCATCTGCAAGGGCGTTGCTGACCCTCCTTCTATTAGCGACATCCCAAGCAAGCCTGCTGGAGTTGAAACAGCCGCCCCTTCAGCCCAACAGAGAAAAGAATACATTTGGCCGGATTTCTTCTGGAGTTGAATGCGCCATGAAATACCTCTGCACATCCTTATGCCTCTTACCATTAGAGATTACTAGTAAAAAAGGCCCGTTTCGTAAACAAATGAAACGGGCGCTAGCAAGGCTATAGAGAGAGTGAGAGTGTGTATATGTATGTGTGTCTCTGTGTGTGTCTCTGTGTGAAAGAGAATGTGCACAGGTAGGGTGAAAATGAAGAGACAGCGGTGAAATTTTACATAGGACAGCTGAACCATTTGAGGCGTGTTTGTGTGTCTGTGTGAGAGAGTGTGTATATGTGTGTGGGTGCGTGTGTGTGTGAGATACAGACAGTGTAAGTGTGTGTGTGTGCGTGTGTGTGAAAGTGAGTGTAAAAGGGTAGGGTCAAAATGAAGAGACAGCATTATAATTGCACATAGCACAGCACAAACATTTGAGGCAGTTCTTGCCTTATCTCCCCTGCCGCCCCCTCCATACCCAACGATTCGTTCCTTGTCTTCCATCCCCTTTGTGTCCCGTGTATATGTGTGTGTGAGAGAGAGAGAGAGAGGTGCTAGCAGTCCCTGTGATAGTGGCAGGTCAGTTGCTCATTATATCCAGTTAAGAGTGAGAGTGTGTGTGTATGTGCTGGTTTTTTTCCTTCCCTCATATGCCCTCCGTGTCCGTTGTTTGTGTGGAGAGCAGAGATCTATATGGTCCTTTTAGCGTTGCTGTTGACGTCGCATAGCAACTGTTGCTGCTGGTTTTCATTGTTCCTCGATGTGTCTTATGTCACATTCCGTCGCTTAGTAACGGGTTCGCGATGCTATTGGTTGAGTGTCATTGGTCCGCCCTCGACGTCATGACGTTTTACGTGGGGGGCGGGGCCAACACTCATGGGTGAATTCCTGGTTTCACCACCATGCATTTAGAACGTTGGGACTTGTGGAGGCTTCAGAACATTGGAGGTGCGTTTTATATAGAGAGATTAGCACAAAGCTACATTGGCATACTAAAAGTCAGGCATGCAATGGCTGCCATAAGTAGGCACAACTAAGTATGCCATGCATTGCGCACAACTGATAGTATATGTCACTTGGTGTGATGCCTATGAAACACGTATGGCCCCCTGACAGTTTCACATTAGGAGCACTGTTTATGAAATAGCACCTAGCACTTATTTTTATTTATTATTTGTAACACTTGTATCCCACATTTTCCCACCTATTTGCAGGTTCAATATGGCTTACATAGTACCGTAGAGGCGATCGCCAATATCGGTATGAACAAATACAAAGTGAAGTTGTGGTAGAGTAACGTTCGTGCGTGACAGACAGATTTAGGAATCATAAGGAGAAGAGGTAATTTATATCCAAACGAGCTTTAGTTTTTGTTGTGTTGCAGAGTTGAGGCATTTAAGTTGGGTCGTTCGGGTATGCCTTTTTGAACAGGTAAGTTTTTAGTAGTTTCCGGAAGTTTAAGTGGTCATATGTTGTTTTCACGTTGTTTGGTAGTGCGTTCCATATTGTGTTCTTATATAGGAGAAGCCGGATGCGTAGGTTGATTGTATTTGAGTCCTTGGCAGCTTGGGTAGTGGAGATTTAGGTATGTTTCATGTTGATCTTGTTGTGTTTCTGATTGGAAGGTCTATGAGGTCTGACGTATCCCGGGCTTTCAGCGTTGATGATTCTGTGAACGAGGGTGCAGATTTTGAACACAATACGTTCTTTGATTGGGAGCCATTGTAGTTTTTTCTCGTAAGGGTTTTGCGCTTTCGAATCTTGTTTTTTCCATATATGAGTCTGACTGCTGTGTGACTGCTAATTATTGACACCAGTTACAGGCGTAAGCGCTACTATTCTAGAAACTCTGCAACTATTAGTCTCTAACCCCTGGATTTCTATGTAGCGTGCCTAGAGATCTGCACCGAAATCCAGGCATATTCCATACCAACACACGTAACTTAATTGGCTTATTAGCGTTTATAACAGTACTTAACAAGCAATAAAATTGGTAATAATTAGAATTACGCATACAACTCGCTAAGCGTATTTTGTAATGAACGGCACCTAAATTCTTATGTGTACAGTTGGAAAGGTGTGTGTGTGGCTATGAGCGGGGAAATGGGTGTTTCGTGGGCGTTGCAAAATTTACACATATAGTTATGGATTATGGCCCAATACTTGTAATCTACGCGCCGGGATTTACCGCCACATTTGCGTTGGTGTAAATGGAGGCATGTAGCTTTAGGTACTGGGATATCAACTAAGCATATTCTATATACCGCGCCTAAATGTAGGCGCCACTTGTAGAATACGCTTAGTCAAAAATGTTACCGCATGGATATTTTAGGCGCCGTATATAGAATCTGGTCCTAAATTTAGATGCTAGCTTATAGAATTGTCTTTTATGTTTCCCCAGTTGATTCATTCAAAAGACAGTCATACATGTCAACTTTTGACACTCTTACCAGACTCACAAGGCCTGACTCTTGTCTTCTAAAGACTACTTGTCCCAACATACAGCAGGTGTATTTCTTGCTACTTTCTTAAGAAGGTAGCCAAAATCAGAGTCTCCCTGCGAACACCTGGCTTTCCTTGTGATTACATGCATATGGAATGAAACCTTGAACCAGTTGTGCCTTCTTCTTGAACAGTTGGTAAGAACATTTTTTTTTCTTTTTTTAACCAACTTTAATCCTGTTCCCTTTCCTGGCCTTGAGAAGATTCTGGCCACTGTGAGCTCCTTGTTTTAATTAATAGATTTCCTTCCAAACTACCTTGTGAAGACTTCTGAGCTGATTTTTTTTTCCTTATATTGTGGCAATAGTAAATTCTAGGCTAATGTAAGTGATTGATCCTGAACTTTGGAAGGAATCAAGGATTCAACCATTCCTCAGATTATGTGCTGCTTATCCTGGAATTAGCAGCGGATTTTCCCAAGTCCATCTTTATATGTTTTATGGACTTTTCTTTTAAGAACTTGTCCAAAATCGTTTTCATCGCCCTTCTCTGTACCTTTTCTAATTCCACTGTATCTTTTTTTGAGATTGGATGACCAGAATTGAACACAATAGTCGAGGTGCAATCACTCCATGCAGTGATACAGAGGCATTATAATATTCTCCGTTCTTCCTTTCTTTCCTAATAATTCCTGACATTCTATTTGCTTTCTTAGCCGCCGCCGCTGCACACTGAGCAGAGGGCTTTAACGTATCATCAACAATGACACCTAGATCCTTTTCTTGGGCGGTAATTCCTAATGAGTCTCTTTTGGAGATCTTATATTGCCATCTATTGTTGCTGATGGATCTCCGGAAGTTTTGGTGAAGATGCTTAAGTGACTCAGGTGTTTCCAGTAAAGCTTCTAAGATTCACATCCACATAGTTATATGGACAATTGCCTGGTAGACTCTGATCTTTAGTGGTTAGTCTCTACCCCACTCGCCATTCCACAGATAATGACGGAGTCTTCCAAAAGAAGAGCTTACTTTTGACAAGGCATTGTGTAATCTCATTGTCAATACTGGCAGAGTATGAAAAAATACATCCAAGACAACAGAATTTGTCAGTCGCTTCAGTTAAGTAAATTCAATGAAAAACGCATTGAGATTAAGTCTGTTGTCATAAAGCATATTGGGACAGACTTAAAGATCTCAATATGTATAATTTGGAAGAAAGGCGGGAGAGGGGAGATATGATAAAGACGTTTAAACATCTACGCAGCATAAATGCACAGCAGGCAAGACTCTTTCAATTGAAAGGAAGCTCTGGAACGAGGGGGCATAGGATGAAGGTGAAAGGGGATAGACTCAGAAGTAACCTGAGGAAATACTTCTTCATGGAAAGGGTGATGAATTTGTGGAATGGCCTCCCCATTTTAACAGGGTCAATAAAACATGAACACCCAAAGTTGTTTTCATACTGGCACTGAGAGCGGCCTTCAGCCGTGTAGACAGAGCTCACCCGAAGTTGTTTTTTACATCAAAGGTGGGGTTGGGTGGCCCACTCCTACCCCAGCGGAGCTAGACATTGGAGTGTTTTCCATGTAGACACAGAATAGCTAGACATTGCCGACAGAGGAGGAGTTGTATGTAGCCAAGACATAATTGTGTTACATGTGGATTCATGTTTTTGCAGGTCGTGTTATATCGGGATTCCACTGTATGCAATGGGAGACTGATAACGGGATTTCTAAAGAGGAGGAAATGGTAATGTCCTGACTATACAACAAAAAAACAGCACCAGGGGCCTTAAAATGGGACACAGTTCTTTAATCTTACACCTTTACAAAACAGTCTTCAAAAAAAGACCTGACACGTGCCGTGTTTCAGCGCACAGCGCCTGCGTCAGAGGTCTACATCAACAAAAACAATAAATTAATGACAAAGTACTATACATAAACAACAGATATATCAGAATGTTAAAAATTGTGAATGGAACCCATAAAAAGTCAACATTCTTTTTGCCACCATCATGGTGAGTTTTTCTTTAATTTTGATCATTATTTCTGATCACATGTACACTTAATGTGAGATAGATAATTACATGTTGGTTGTTTACTAGTTTATGGCATCCCTCTTTGAGATATATCTGGATTATTACATGATTGCATATCAATGGTTTTTATGTGTGCATTTTATTCTATATGTTATACTAGCAGTTGAGCCCGTAAAAACGGGCTGGTATTGGGGGTTTTCCTTCCTTCCCCCTCCCTCCCTCCCCGCGAGGTCGCCACCGCTACCGTCCCCCCCCCACCCGGAGTCGCCGCCATCCCCCACCGGCCTGGGCCCTCTCTCTCTCCGCTACTAAACTTACACATCCATTCGCCGGAACGCAGCACGCACATCAGCTGAGCTGCCATCGGCCCTTCCTTCTCTGCCTGTGTCCCTCCCTCCTGTGACGTAACGTCAGCGAGGGCGGGACACAGGCAGGGAAGGAAGGCCAATGGCAGCTCAGCTGATGTGCATGCTGCGTTCCAGCGAATGGATGTGTAAGTTTAGTAGCGGAGAGAGGGGCCGGGTGTGGTGTGTGTGGGGGGGGGGGGGGGGGTAACGGTAGCGGTGACCTCGGGTGGGCGGGAGCGGTATCAACCTCGGCGGCGCAGTTTCCCTCTCTGTCCCGCCCTCGTCATCACGTATTGACGCGGGGGCGGGACAGAGAGGGAAGTCTCTACTGCGCATTTGCGAGTGAGTCGGTCACTCGCGTTTATATGTTTGATATTTGTTTACTTTATGGGTTCCATTCACAATTTTTTAACATTCTGATATATCTGTTTTATTATGTAAAGTATTGCTTTGTCATTAATTTATTGTTTTTGTTTGATGTAGACTTGTGACGCCGGCGCTGTGTACCGAAACACGGCCCATGTCAGGTCTTTTTTTGAAGACTGTTTTGTAAAGGTGTAAGATTAAGAAACTGTGTCCCCATTTTCAAGGCCCCGGTGCTGTTTTTTTTGTTGTTTGGACTCCCGTTTGTACTATGCTCCCTCTCTCCGCTGTACTGATGTCCTGACTATAGTCAGGTCATGCCACTGAATTACGAGCCATAAGAATATTGTTGGGGAATTCATGGGAAAGCATTTCTATTCTTACCTGACTGTAAAGGAATGTGGAACTACACAAATATGTGCTCACAGCAGTCCTAATCATGTTCCATTAATCAGAAAATGGTGCTGAAACTGGCAAATTAAAAACATAAGGATGTGTCTGAGAGGGGTTTCAGTCATTAAAAAAAAATACTGCTTCACTTCTCAGCAAACGATTTAATGACAAATTCTTGCTCAGTGCACCGACGTCTTCAAAGGCTCTGACATCTGTTGGCCTTTGAACTACCTTTAAAAATATTATCCCATTTCCATTCTTTTATGCCCATTTTTTTAATTATAACCCTCCTTTCAAGTTAGGAACATGTTGGTTTTAAATGATGCTGTCCTTTCGTTTTCAGCCACCCAGCTGCGGTTTGAATAAATTGAGGTAGAATCAAAGACGGAACTTTAAAGGGAGGAGGTTTGATGGACCTTGGACTCCGAACCAGATGAGGCTTTATGATGAAAAGGGTTTAATCCCAGCATAGGCATTGCTTCTATCAGTAGAACAGTACAAAGTGATTTCCTGCATATAGGTTCACGAGAAATGATCTTTAAAAAAAACACACGCACACACACAGCATAGATCTCTTCAGGAATTGCAAATGTGGCATTAGCTAATATTCAGAGAGCTGATTTCTTTTCATCCGCCAGAAGCTTATGATTATAGCACAGTCCTCGAATTGAAAATGAGACCTGAAACACAAACAAAGCTGTGCTGTCTGATTTGAATTCAGGATACATGTCACTGCGGGACAAGCTAGTCGAGACCGAATTGGTTTTAACAACAGTGTCAAAAGAAAGAAGCAATTTCATCTTTTAAGGTTTCAACTCCTTATTCACCATATATGCACCAGTAAAGATCACCTTACTACTACTACTTAACATTTCTAGAGCGCTACAAGGGTTACGCAGCGCTGTACAATTTAACAAAGAGAGACAGTCCCTGCTCAAAGAGCTTACAATCTAATAGACAAGTGAACGGTCGGTCCAATAGGGGCAGTCTGGATTCACTGAACGGTAATGGTTAGGTGCCGAACGCAGCATTGAAGAGGTGGGCTTTAAGCAAAGACTTGAAGACGGGCAGGGAGGGGGCTTGGCGTAAGGGTTCAGGAAGGTTGTTCCAAGCATAGGGTGAGGCGAGGCAGAATGAGCGGAGCCTGGAGTTGGCGGTGGTGGAGAAGGGTACTGAGAGAAGGGATTTATCCTGTGAACGGAGGGTACAGGCGGGAAAGTAAGGGGAGATGAGGGTAGAAAGATAGTGAGGGGCAGCAGACTGAGTGCATTTGTAGGTATTTCTTAGTTAACCAACAGGCTTATTTCGAAAGTGATCGCCGGCCGTCTTCCGACATAAATCGGGAGACGGACGGTGATTTCGCAAAAGCGGCAAAATCGGTATAATCGAAAGTGGCGTTTTTGACACCATCACCGCTTTCCCGTCGCCACGACGGCGAAAGTGCAAGGGGGCGTGTCAGCAGGGAAGTGAAGGCGGGACATGGGCGGGCGTGGGCGTGGCTACCAGATGGCCGGCTTTCGCAGATAATGGAAAAAAAAAGCAGCGTTAAGCAGTATTTCGCCGGGTTTACTTGGTCCCTTAATTGTCACGACCAGGCCTCAAAAGGTGCCCCAATTGACCAGATGACCACCGGAGGGAATGGAGGATGACCTCCCCATACTCCTGCAGTGGTCACCAACCCCCTCCCACACTAAAAAAATAAAACACTTTTTTGCCAGCCTGTAGGCCAGCCTCAAATGTCATACCCAGCTCCCAGACAGTAGTATGCAGGTCCCTGGAGCAGTTTTTAATGGGTGCAGTGCACTTCAGGCAGGCAGACCCAGGTCCACCCCCCCTACCTGTTACACTTGTGGTGCTAAGTGTTGAGCCCTACAAACCCCCCCCAAAACTCACTGTACCCACATGTAGGTGCCTCCCTTCGCCCATAAGGGCTATGGTAATGGTGTAGAGTTGTGGGGAGTGGGTTTTGGGGGGATATGGGGGGCTCAGCACCCAAGGTAAGGAGCTATGGACCTGGGAGCTATTTGTATATATTATTTTAATTTTTAGAAGTGCCCCCTAGGGTACCCGGTTGGTGTCCTGGCATGTCAGGGGACCAGTGCACTACAAATGCTGGCTCCTCCCACGACCAAATGCCTTGGATTTCGCCGGGTTTGAGATGGCCGGCATTTTTTTCCATTATCGCTGAAAAACAAAACCGGCCATCTCAAACCTGGCGAACTCTGGCATTTGGCCGGCCTATACCGTATTATCGAAAAAAAGATGTCCGGCCATCTTTTTCGAAAATACGGTTCTGGCCAGCTGTTGCACCGCTGCCAAAATAGATTGCCGGCGACTTTCGATTATGCCCCTCCAAGGGTCCTGGTAAAGTTGGATGTGGATAGTTTTACTAAAATCACACACTTGTTGGGTTGTAAAATAAAGCATCAGTTACAATGAAATGTATTTGTTTGTAATATACTGTATTTCTGTAGCAGGTTGAGAAAAATATTGAGATGTTAATTCATATGGGGCTCATTTTCAAAGCACTTAGACTTACAAAGTTCCATAGGTTTCTGTGGAAATTTGTAAGTGCTTTGAAAATATGCCTCATGATGAACCATGTTTATTCCCCTACACTAATAAACTGAGCAAATGTAGACTAAACCAGTTTTGGGGTCGACTTATTGGGTAATGGTTGTGGGTTGGCCCAAACTTTTAAAAAAGGTTTGCGAGTCAGATTGTCGTTAGCTATCATCAGTTTCATAAATTCATTGGGCCTGATATTCAAACTGCAGGAGGTGGCTCGCATAAGTGCCGTAATCAGCGCTGACCCCGATATTCAATGCCGGGCCATTTCTGGTGACCGGCATTGAATATCCGGGGGTTTTTTTGGGCCGGTTCAAGCTTAACCAGCTAAGTGCATATTTAGAGCTGGCTGGTTGAGTTTATAGCGGCCAAAGATATAACAGCTATTTAGGCGGCTCAATTTGGCCACTAAACTTAGCCGGCCAGTGCTTGAATATTTATTTATTTATTATTACATTTATATCCCACCTTTTCCCACTAATTGCAGGCTCAAAGTGGCTTACATAGATCTGTAGTAAGGCTACAGTGCAAGAAAAAACAATTATACAAATTGAGAATAAGATAGGAAATAACAATTAAACAGTTTAGGTAGTTCTGGGTGGATTTTACTGATTTGGGTAGAGCATTCCACAGTTGAGTGCCTACTATGTATGCAAAGTTGGAGGCATAAATTGACTTGTATTTAAGGCCATTACAGTCTGGGTAGTGCAAGTTCAGGTATGATCATGAGGTACTGAATCTGTTTCTGGGTGGTAAGTCAATTAACTCAAGCATATATCCTGGGACTTCACCGAAGATTATCCTGTGGATTAGTGTACATATTTTAAAGGCTACTAGTTCTTTAATGGGGAGCCCAGTGGAGAGTGGTTTTGCAGATTCAAACTTGGGTTTTCCAAAGATCAGTCTTGCCGCAGTATTTTGAGCCGTTTGTAATTTCTTGAGTAGTTGTTCTTTGCATCCTGCATATATGACGTTGCAGTAATCCATCTGACTTAGGACAATAGACTGTATCAGAATATTTGCAGATAGCCAGCTATATTGCATGATATAGCCGGTTAGCCGCTATGGTCCAGATTCTATATAAGGCACCTAAAAAATCTGTACAATAAACATTTCCACCTAAGTGTATTCTATAAGCGACGCCTAGATTTAGGCGTTGGTATATAGAATATTACTTGATATCCCAGTGCCTAAAACTGTGAGGCCCTTCCACAGAGCGGCGGCAAGCCCAACGTGGGCTTACTGCTCGCTCTTTCGGGACTGCCGCTGACTACCGGCGGTAGTCCCAGCCCCGAATGTGCGCCATTTCCAGGGGAAAAAGAAACCCCACAGAAATGGCTCATGCAGCGGTAACCTGGCGGTAATTGGGCATTGCGGGAGGTTAGCACGGGAGCCCTTATCACCACCTCTGTGGGTGGCGGTAAGGGCTCCCCGTCGCATGGCCATGCGGTAAGAGTTCTCTTACCGCATGGCCATGTGTGCTGGGGGCTTTTTTACCCACTGCGGTAAAAAGGGCCCCGGCGTGTGGGAAACACGGCCCCCCCCGCCACCAGCGCAACGCCCTTTTTCCCGCAACTTGATAAAAGGGCCCCTATGTGCTTCCATTTATACCAGCGAAAATGTGGCATAAATCTCCACGCCCAGATTTACGCGTACTGGGCCATTTCTATAAGTACGCGTGTAAAATTGGGAATGGCCATTTCCTCACCCATAGCCACACCCTTTTGAACTGCACACATTAGAATTCAGGCGCAGTTCATTACAGAACACTTAGCAAGTTTATTATTTATTTATTTGTTACATTTGTATTTTCCCACCTGTTTGCAGGCTCAATGTGGCTTACATAGTACCGTAAAAGGCGTTCGCCAATTCCGGTATAAACAGTTACACAGTGATGTTATGATAGAATAGGGTTCATGTGGAACCTTACCTTGAATTTGTACCTGTCCTTTTCAGGGCACAGACCATATAAGTCTGCCCAGCAGTATTTCCCGCCTCCCAACCATCAGTCCCGCCTCCCATCACTGGCTCTGGTACAGACCGTATAAGTCTGCCCTCCCCTATCCTCGCCTCCCACCACCACACCCCTCTTCCCCCCAACTGCTCCGCCACCCAATTTCAGCTAAGCTTCTGAGGATCCATTCCTTCTGCACAGGATTCCTCTATGCATATCCCACGCATGTTTGAACTCCGTTACCGTTTTCATCTCCACCACCTCCCGCGGGAGGGCATTCCAAGCGTCCACCACTCTCCGTGAAAAATTACTTCCTGATATCTTTCCTGAGTCTGCCCCCCTTCAATCTCATTTCATGTCCATCTCGTTCTACCGCCTTCCCATCTCCGGAAAAGATTTGTTTGCGGATTAATACCTTTCAAAATTTGAATGTCTGTATCATATCACCCCTGTTCCTCCTTTCCTCCAGGGTATACATGTTCAGGTCAGCAAGCCTCTCTTCATACGTCTTGGAACGTAAATCCCATACCATGACAGACGTATTATGTTCTTTGGTTTCTTAGTGTGGCAGGGTTCAGGTATTTAAGTAGGGCTGGTAGGGTATGCTTTTTTTTGAACAGGTACGTTTTTAGTGATTTCCGGAAGTTTAAGTGGTTATAGGTTGTTTTCACGGCTTTTGGTAGTGCATTCCATAGTTGTGTGCTTATGTAGGAAAAGCTGGATGCATAAGTTGATTTGTATTTGAGTCCTTTGCAGCTTGGGTAGTGGAGGTTTAGATATGTTCGTGTTGATCCGGTTGTATTTCTGATTGGTAGGTTGATGAGGTCTGTCATGTATCCCGGGGCCTCGGCGTAGATAATCTTATGCGCATAAATTCTAATTATTGCCACTTAATGCTCATTAATACTTTAAGTGTTATCAATGCTGATTAACTTTTATGCCAATTAAGTTACTCGCATTGTTATAGAATCCGGTAGTACGCGCTAAGTGACAATATTCAGCAGAGATAACCGGCTATCTCCCACTAAATATTAGCGGTTAGCCAGCTAAATGCTATTTAACTGGCCATGAGTTGTTCCTGGCCAGTTAAATAGCAATGAATATTGGCTGGCTTGTTTTTACTTATCTGTATGTGGGCCAGCGAATGCATAATTGTGGAATCTGAAAAGTAATATGGATAGTATTGGGCAGTTTAATTTACTAACCTGCCTAATATTATACATTATAAATGTGGGACTGGTTATTGGGGTGAGGGGTTTTAGGGCAGCCCTAAAAATGAACTGGTTAGCAATAATATTCAGCTGCTCAACAAATAAATTATCTGTTTAGTTTAGACCCACTAAACGGCAGGCCAAGACTAAATAGATAGTGTCAGCATGGTCTACAGCCAGTACGTACATTCAGCACTGCTGCCCATGAGTATATGGATTAAGTTGAATGCCGTTACGAAGATTAACCTCATTGTTTTATTAGAGACTAGTAAAAAAAGGCCCATTTCGGTAGGCAATGAAACGGGCGCTAGCAAGGTAATCCCCCACCCTCCCTCGCTGTCTCGCTCTGTCCCCTCCAAAACCCACGCCTCCCTCCCTCTCTTCCTTCCGAGTTCCAGACCCCCCTCCCTCCCAGTTCAAGGCTCCCTCACGCCCTCCCACCGAGTTACAGACTCCCCCCTCCCTCCAATTTCAACACCCCCCTCCGCGTTACTGACCCCTGGACCCCCCTGCTGTGACCCTCTCAACCCCCCTTTCTGCCGAAAACCCTCCCCCGCTGCCGTCGCGTACCTGGGCTGACGGGGGACCCCAACCCCCGACAGCCAAAGTCCTCTTCTCGTCTGCGCCGGCGTTGCTTGCTGAATGGTCTGATCAAGTTTCTGTGCGTGCGAGATCATTCAGCAAGCAACGCTGCGGCAGCCGAGAAGAGGACTTCGGCTGTCGGGGGTTGGGGTCCCCCGTCAGCACAGGTACTCGACGGAGTTGGCTCGCGCTACTATGTTGTGATTGGGCACTGTCGCTGCTGACGCACCCGGAAGTGGGAGAGGTCATCATTTCAGGAGATGGATACAGAAGCACGAATGCCTCAAGGATTATGTCCACGCAGTCAGCTTCAGAACGTTTTATTATATAGGATGTGTATTCATCAGTGTATTTTACATATGTAAAAAATGTGCATTAAATCAATGAGTGTAACACTTCCAAATTAGTGCACATAAAGTTGAAGTTGTTCAACGTGTGTACCTTTACTTGTGTTCTCATAAAATTAGTAAAAAGTTCTGAAAGTCGTTAGAAAATGAACCCAATATTTTGTATGCACATCTGTAGGCTATATGGATTTATGGAGATTGAGAGAGGATTTTGAGTCATCTTTTGGTTAATTATGAGGCATCACGGAATCTACAAGCCACAACAACCAATCAATTAACGATTCCTTCTGTGAAATTAGTCAAATTGCCGTCATCTCAGTGTTTCCTTTTCTGTAGCAGGTGCAGTAATCCAGAATAAACTTCCGATGGGGCTCAGAACAGAAACAGATGCTGAACGATTTAGAACGAATCTTAAGACTTTTCGTTTTGTTCAGATTTTGGCTCGAGCACAACAAAATTATTTTATTGAAGTTGATTTTATTCCATTGGCTGAGTTATGGGTTTTGCGTTGGGGTTTTTTCTTGTTTGTTTGTTTCAGTCTTAGGACATGTTTATTAGTAGCTGTTGAATGCTAAGTCTTGCCAGTGCTGTGGGGGGGATTGGCCAGCATCGATAGCTAACACGTGGAGCAGTAATGTACGCATGCTGTCCTGACTGCTGATAGCACAGCTACATTTAACACCTAAGACTTAAGTGGCTCCTTATAAAATTACCCCCAAGATGCCTAGGGGCCCTTTTACGAAGCAGTGGTAAGCCCAATGCGGGCAACTTCTCTGTACTAGGCAGTCAAATATGGAATGCCTTACCAAGATCCATTCGAATAGTCAATGACCTTCTACCTTTCCGGAAGTTGCTAAAAACTTACCTCTTCAATCAAGCTTACAAATAACCTGAATTAAATAATAAGTCCGTGTGTACCACTAGACCAATCCAAGAATTCAGAACCGGAATGCACTCCCCTATTATTCCTTTAACATACTCCTTTTTTACCCACCTCCACACATTCTATTATATCCTTCTTACCCCTCCTCTACGTTTTCCCTATAATAACTACACGTTATAATAGCCTATATGTCAATTTGCTATCCTGTTTTACTATGTAAGCTGCATTGAGCCTGCTATTGAGTGGGATAGTGCAGGGTACAAATGTTACAAATAAATAAAAGGGAAATACCCAGCGGTAGTTCCTTCTCCCACCACACAATGTTTCCGGGAGCCTATACTGCTACCTCAGTGGGTGGCGGTAAGTTCACCCCCCCTCCCCAAAATGGCTGTGCAGCAAGTGCTTCACTTGCAAGTGCTCAAACCACACTACCCATAGTCCAATCCTCTCCCACACATCTCTCCCTATTGTCCTACTCTTTCCAACTGGATCATCTCTGTGATACTTCATACCATACTCTGTTATCTCTATGATACTCTGTACCACATCCTGTAAGCCGCACTGAGCCTGCTATCGAGCGGGGTATAAATGCCATAAATAAATTTCTTGAAAAAAAACAAAACAAACAAAGACCTAGCTTTTACAGCAGCTTGGTAAAAGGACTCCTTAATGTACTTTGGTCAACAGGCTCCTTGATGTGTTTGAAATGTATTCAGTGGTTTGTATCCAGTTGATGATCTCAACATTCAAATATGAATGTTTTCTTGCGCTCTCCTTCATCGGTTTAGGTCAGAAGAATGTAATAAAAGAAAATATAGGTTAAAGATTGTAATGGGGTTTAAGCTGTAATCTTTGTTAGGCTGAGAATTAAGCTTCCTTGGAAGAGATCTTAGTGGTTATTAAAGCAGCAGTACTACAACATTTCTTAGGAGGGATTTCATTAGTGAGTCCAGAGTCGAGGTGAGGGGCACATTTTAGCTCCCCCCCCCCCGGCACTGCTGACACCGACCCCCCCCCCCGCCCGCCCGCCATTGCCGACACCTCCAACACCTTTGACCCCCCTGCCGATGACCCTCTCGACTCCCCGCCCGCCGTCGCCTACCACCTTTGCTGGCGGGGGACCCCAACCCCCGCCAGCCGAAGTCTTTTTCCTTCGTTTGGTTTCTGCAGGGCTTCGTTCTGTTTCTGTGAGTCTGACGTCCTGCACGTTGTACCTGCAGGACGTCAGACTCAGTCAGAAACCAAACGAAGGAAGAAGACTTCAGCTGGCGGGTGTTGGGGTCCCCGCCAGCAAAGGTAGTTGGCGGCGGGAGGGGGGTTGAGAGGGTCACCGGCAGGGGGGTCCAGGGCCAAATCTACGGGGGCCCAGGCCCCCGTGGCCCCATAGCAGCTACGCCCCTGATATAGGCCCCACCGTCTACCATTTTGCCTATTAATTTACATGCTTATGTATTTGGGGAGGGGGGAATTCTCTAACTGGGTGTCTCTATTTTGGTGCCCAGAGAGTAGGTGATGAGAGCCTGTTCTCTAACGGAAGCTAGGCATGCAGTTCTGTTATAGAATACTGGGTTAACCGAATGTCAGTGCGCCTAACACTTAAATGCCCACAGTTACCCCAGCGTAGAGCTGGCATAAGTGCGGGTGCCTAAATACGGCAGTGAAGCATATAGCGTACACTATTCTGTAAATTTCCTGCACAAGTGAGAGCCCTGCTCATGGGTTTGCCTCCTTTGCAAATACATGCTCAATAGGTTAATCGGGTATTTGCAGAATAGTGCGTGGGCCCCCTGCTAGCACGGGCATAAGTGCTAGTATTCTAAACATTTATGCAAATGACAGGTGCATAAATCTGGGCGCCTAAGGTTATATCATTGCAGGTATCTCTCATGTTCATGGAGTTTCTCTGGTGGTAGGTTTCTGCCATGGGGTTTCTCAACCCCATGCAAAGTATGCAGAGTACACAGAGAATTCA